>NC_081361.1:102788515-102966015 GCF_030684315.1 Stegostoma tigrinum
TCCTCTCTCTCACTCTGTCTGTCCCCCTCTCTCTCCCCCTCACCCTGTCTGATCCTCTCTCTCTGTCTGTCCCCCTCTCTCTCACTCTGTCTGTCTCAGCTGCAGTTATTCTCTCTCTGTCAATCTATTTATAGTTCCGTGGCCCCTGTTCCTCCCCCACCCTCCTGTCCCTCTCTGTGCCCCCTCCCCACCCTCCTGTCCCTCTCTGTCCCCTGTCCCCCCTCTCTGTCCCGTCCTCTCTGTCCCCCCTCCCCACCCTCCTGTCTCTCTCTGTCCCCCCTGCCCAACCCCGAGTCCCTCTCTGTCCCTCCTCCCCACCCTCCTGTCCCTCTCTGTCCCTCCTGCCCAACCCCGAGTCCCTCTCTGTCTCCCCCTCCCCACTCTCCTGTCCCTCTCTCCCCCCACCCTCCTGTCCCTCTCTCCCCCCACCCTCCTGTCCCTCTCTGTCCCCCTCTGACCCCACCTCTGTCTCCTATCCCCACACTCTCTGTCCCCCCTTCTCTGTCCCCTGTCCCCCTTCTCTGTCCCCTATCCCCACCCTCTCTGTCCCCTATCCCCACCCTCTCTGTCCTCCCCCCGTCCCCTATCCCCACCCTCTCTGTCCTCCCCCCGTCCCCTAGCCCACCCTCAGTCTGTGTCTCCGTCCCAGGCTCTGGGAGCTCTGTCTCTCGGAATCATTCTCTCTCTCTTCCGACTCGCTCTCGCAGTCTCGGTTCCCTTTTCTCCGTCTCTCTCTCTCTCTCCCTCCCTCTCTCTCTCCCTCCCCCTCTCTCTCCCTCCCTCCCTCTCTCTCCCTCCCTCCCTCTCTCTCTCTCTCTCCCTCCCTCTCTCTCTCTCTCCCCCTCCCTCCCTCCCTCCCACTCTCCTGTCCCAGTTCTGGGTGACCCGTTAAATTTTCTTGCGAGCCTCTGGCGCTTCCGTCTGTAGCAGGAGTGCGCGCAGGGCTGGCGGCGGGGGCGCGCACAGGCGAGGCGAGAGCGCGCATTGTGTCCGGGTGCTCGCGGACCGGAGTTTGGTGCTGACGGGTGCAATCGGAACAATTGCCCCCCAGCCTGACACGGCAGGGCATTGCCCATCCCTGAGTCCCCTGGGCACGGGGAATAAATCCTTCTCTAACCAGGAAGCGCCAGGTCCCAACAACACAGTCACAAACTCACCCCCACCTTCAGATAATTGCATCAGCTCCCCTTGGTTTCAACACCATTGCACACCCAAAACAGTAACAGATTGCGCTGCATTTTAATACAAATACCATCCTACACTAGTATCAACATAGCTCTGTTATATCACATTGATACTCCTTGTTCATTCATGGGGCTTGGAACTGCTGGCTGGGTCAGCATTTATTGCCCGTCCCTAGTTACCCTTCAAGAAGGTGGTGGTGAGCTACCCTCTTGAACCACTGCCGTCCCTCACTGCCCTTACTGGAAGGAATTCCAGGACTGAGAGCCAGCAACAGTGAAGGAGCAATAATATATTTCATAAGCCAGGATGGTGAGTGGTTTGGAGGGGAACTTGTAGGGGGTGGTGTCCCCATTCATCAGCTGTTCTTGTCCCTCTAGATGGAAGGGGTCATTGGTTTGGAAGGTGCAGTCTGAGGATCTTTGGTGAATTTCTGCAGTGCATCGTGTAGACAGTACACACTGCTGCGACTGAGGGAGGGAGTGGGTGTTTGTGGATAGATTGCTTCGTCTGGAGCTTCTTGAATGTTGCTAGACACACTGTCATCTGTGTCCTGTTTATTTCTTTGTTGATTTTAGTATTTTGCTCTCAGCTCAGTAGACCCATTTCACTGTTTTCTCATTTGCATCGGTTTTAAATCTCAATCTCTAGTGCCTTTAGAATCCCTACAGTGTGGAAACAGGCCCTTTGGCCCATCAAGTAATGTTCTATGTTCTACAGATGTCAGAGGTAGTTTCTTTACTCAGAGAGTAGTAAGGGAATGGAATGCTTTGCCTGCAACGGTAGTAGATTCGCCAACTTTAGGTACATTTAAGTCGTCATTGGATAAGCATATGGACGTACATGGAATAGTGTGGGTTAGATGGGCTTCAGATCGGCATGACAGGTCGGCACAACATCGAGGGCCGAAGGGCCTGTACTGTGCTGTAATTATCTATGTTCTAAGTCTGCGCTGACCCTCAGAGCATCTCACCCAGACCCATTCCCCTATAACCCACCTAATCTACACATCCCTGAACACTACGGGCAATTTAGCATGGCCAATCCACCTTGCCTGCACGCCTTTGGACTGTGGGAGGAAACCGGAGCACCCAGAGGAAACCCACACAGACTCGGGGAGAATGTGCAATTTCCACACAGACAGTTGCCAGAGAGTGGAATCGAACCGACACCCTTGGTGCTGTGAGGCTGCAGTGCTAACCACTGAGCCACCGTGCTGCACATTTGTTAGATTTCTTTTCAGGGCAGCCTCACAAGATGTTCCAACCCTCCTCCCCCTCTGTCATCAAGCCTATCTGTGTCGACCAATCTACACCAGTCCCAATTTTGAGCAATTGTCCAATTGTCTTGAAGTGCTCAAGTGCTCAGCAAGATTTGTTCCCCTTGTACCTGCTAAAACCCTTTCCTTTTGTTTTTTTCCTGTCCTGTTAAAAACAGGATTCTCTGGGTTTGTTGCCCCTACATCTCGCCCTGAAGGTAACAGCTTGGACGTGAACTCCCATTAGTAACTTATCCAATGCCTCCTACTGTTCTCCTGTAGATTTACCATCAAGTAGCTGTTCCCAATCTATTTTGGCCAAATCCTTTCTTATTTTAATAAAATCTCCCTTCCGCCAATGCTGAAGAAGCTTAAAGCGTATGGGTTCTGAGGAAAGGTCACCAAAATGTTAACTCTGTTTTCTCCTCCACAGATGCTGCCAGACCTGCTGAGCTTTTCCAGCAACTTTGTTTTTGTTCCTGATTTACAGCATCCGCAGTTCTTTTGGTTCTTAAAGCGTACTTTAAGAAGTGTTGCGGTCACTATCACTGAAATACTCCACACTGCCACCTGGAGCATCTCTCCAGCTTCATTCCCCAGAATTAGGTGCTGTACTGCACTGTCCCTTGTTGGACCATCTCCATGTTGATATAAAAAACTCTCCTGAACCCGTTGCAAGAAATCCGTCCCCTGTATTCCCTTCACACCATGACTATCCCAATTAATGCTGGGGAGGTTTCAATTTAATATAATGACCCTGTTATTGTTGTGATATACCTCAGTGAATTGTCTCCATACCTGCTCCTCTATTGCTTCTGATTGTTTGGGGGTTCTGTAATACACCCCCAACAGCATATCTGCTTTTTTTATTCCTAAAATCTATCCACAAAGCCTCAATTAATCACCCCCACAATGACTGTTCCTGCTCACTGCAGTGGCTAACTCCTTAATTAATAATGTAACTCGCCCTCCTCTTTTATGGGTGGTATGCTAGTTCAGTGGTCAGCACTGCTGCCTCACAACACCAGGGACCCAGATTCAACTCCACCCTCAGGTGACTGTCTGTGTGGAGTTTACACTTTCTCCCCTGTCACTGCGTGGGTTTGCTCCAGTTTTCTCCCACAGCCCAAAGATGTGCAGGTGAGGGTGGATTGGCTGTGTTAAATTACCTGTAGTGTTCAGGGATGCCCAGGTTAGGTGGGTTATTGGAGGGGTGGGGGGATGGGCCTGGGTGGGATGTCTGAGGTTGTGTGTGGACTTGTTGGGCCGAACGGCCTGTTTCCACACTGTAGGGATTAATATCACCATTCCCTGTCCTGCCCAAAGATCCTACAGCCTGGGATATTGGGCTGTTAGTCCTGCCCCTCTGTCAGCCATGTCTCTGAGATGGCAACAAAATCACAATCCATGCCATTAACTTCTCTGTTTAACCAATAAAACTCCTCGAGGTCATCAGCCTCGCCTTACTGCCTTATGGCTCAACATGGCTGAACTGCCTCAGCGTTGGTTCCTTTACTAAAGTATACTGAGTCCCTATTGCCATATCTCTCTGTGTCCCCTGACCCCTGCCACACTAGTTTAAATACCTCCCAATAGCACTACCAAACCCATGCATAGGAATTTTGGCCCCATTTTGGCTGAAGAGCAGACTGTCTCCCTTGTTCAGGTTCCCCTCTTCCCAAAAATGGTCCCTGTGATCCAGAAATCTAAAACCCTCCCTCTTGCACCAACCCTTTGGCCATGCATTCATCTGCAATGATCAGCAGCAATACCAACTATATAAAAAGCATTCCCAGTGCCTTTCAGTTCTGAAGAGTCATTCTGGACACAAAACAATCACACTGTTTTTCTCTCTCTGCAGACACTGCCAGACCAGCTGAGTTTCTCCAGCACTCACCATGTTTGTTTCAGATTTCCAGTATCCACAATGTTTTATTTTAATTTGAATATAATTGCATACTATCCCCAGGTTAGTATCATTATAGGATATCCCACTGTTAACTTACTTTAATCTGTTTCAACATTACTGTATATGTACAGTATCGCAGTGTCAATGCCATTGTCCAATGGACCAGTGTTGGTATAGTTTTATATTATCTGTGCATTAAAGTAATTTTGCACTATCCCAGTTTTATTCTAATTATACATTATCTCAGCATAAATATTATTTTATCTCTATTTCAATATATTTGTACAGTATATCACCATTCACAATGTTTCACTGTGAATGTATGTCGACTGTATCTGAGTGTTAATGTAACTATAGACTGTCTCAGTTTGACTGCAGTTGTAATGCTATCTATCTTAATATAATTTCAAAGAACAGTACGGAGCAGGAACAGGCCCTTCAGCCCAACAACACTGTGCTGACACATTATCTTTTTCTAAATTACAAAGCTGTTGCATGTATGTGGTCCACAGCCATGTACCTGTCAAGATGCCTATTAAACGTTGCTATTGTATCAGCATCCACCATTCCCTCTGACATCACATTCCAGGCACTTCCTATCCTCTGTGTAAAACGCCTGTCCCTCACAACTCCTTTCAATGTACCCCCTTTTACCTTAAACCTATCCCCCCAGTAATTGACATTTCTGCCCTGGGAAAAAAGATTCCAACTATCTATTCTATCCATGTGGCTCATAATTTTGTAATTTCTACCAGGTCAGTCTTCAGCCTCCAACGTTCAAGTGAAAACAAACCGAGTTTGTCCAACTCTCCTAATAGCCAATACCCTTCAAACCAGGATATATTCTGCTAAATCGCTTCTGCACCCTCTCCACAAGCTCTGCATCCCTCTGGTAGTGTGGTGACCAGAACTGTACACAATGTTCCAAATGTGCCCTAACTAAACTTCTGTACAGCTACACCATGACCTGCCAATTTTTATACTCTATGTCCTGACCAATGAAGGCAACTTGCAATGGGCATTCTTGAACACCTTATCTACTTGTGTTGCCATGAATTTTGATGAGGTTTCAGAAGGGATGTGATTTTACACTACCCCTGCAGTAACTATTTCTACATGAGGTCTGTATAATAGTTAAATTGTAAGACCAGAGCTGCTACGTAATGTTGAGAGATGAAGACAAAAATGAAAGACTTGGGTGGCAGGGTGGAGAAAGCTCAGCGCTGATGTGCTTAACAGGAAGTGCAAGTGAAGAAGGATCATGGCAGTTCGTGCCACCCTAGATTCCCAAGTTGAGCCTGTGACTGGCTCTGCAAAGTTCAACCTTCCTTCCTGCCATCCTCTCCAAAGGCACTGATGCACAAAGGTCTGAAAACACAAGCTCTGCTAGTGCCTGTTGTGAAGTCCTTCAAGGGGCAATTATATTAATAAGGTGGTTTTACAATATGAGGTGAGAACATCTGTAATTATAGTAACCATCATGTGAAACACCTCCAGTGTCCGTTTGTGTGGGATACAAATGCGGTTCACAAGCAATCCTGATCACAACATTAGTCATCGAAGATAGTCAACTTTATGGAGCACCTGTGGGCTACAATTCACAAAGACCCTTCAAGGGCTCGTGGGCTGCACAAGAACACTGAGCTGATTTCCTATCACTTGGAACGGTCTGTAATCACCAACAAGCTCTTATCTGCAATATTGTCTTTCTTTGGGTGATATAGGAATTTGGGATGGGGGACAAGGTTACAGTCCATATATAAATCACTGACTGTCTTTGCACAACTGTATTCATCAGAATCAGCTCCTTATGTCAAACATTCAAAACTGTTCAAGATAATAAAATGTGAGGCTGGATGAACACAGCAGGCCCAGCAGCATCTCAGGAGCACAAAAGCTGACGTTTCGGGCCTAGACCCTTCATCAGAGATGAAGGGTCTAGGCCCGAAAAGTCAGCTTTTGTGCTCCTGAGATGCTGCTGGGCCTGCAGTGTTCATCCAGCCTCACATTTTATTATCTTGGATTCTCCAGCATCTGCAGTTCCCATTATCACTGATTCAAAACTGTTCAGTTCAGAGCCCTCCATTTCCCACTGTAGGAAGGACTTTGTTAAAATTATATTTGGAAGGGTTTTATTTTGTTTCTTTGCTGGCCACATAGGCCCTTTCCCACCTTCACAGCCTCAGGCACATCGCATGTCTTTTCTCCAAATTTTCAAATAACCGTCTGCCATAATGACCTGAATGAATATTTCCTTTGAAGGGTGTAGGCCTGAAGCATCAGCCTTCCTGCTCCTACATTGCTGCTTGGCCTGCTGTGTTCATCCAGCTCTACGCCTTGTTATCTCTTTCCTTTGATCCTGTTGTTCACATGATGTATCTCCCAACCTTATTAAAGTAATTAAATTCTTATTTTCTTCTTCTATCAGGCTGTCTTCTAAATCTTCTGAATTGCATCTTTTTGTTAACTTTAGTACTCTACACTTCCTCAGCATTCTCAGTATTAATGAATTTAAAGTGCTTCGATTTTACTCCTGCAGCTGTTCATCACGATGATCGCTCACAATCTCACAAGCGTTCACTGTGAGTGAAAGTGATCCTTCTCAACCTGCTCCTTTGTATCATTGATTTTTAGGCTTTTCTGAAACAGTAATGTAATTGATCAACCCAGTGATCTTCTGGTTCTGTTTTATTCTTCTGGATCAAACAGATTTCTTCCACCATTTTTACCTTGAGGTACTTAAACAATAATCCCACCGCTGATCACTATGTTGTATAAAACCAAAAATTGACAGATAATTGTTGCAGAGATAATGGGAACTGCAGATGCTGGAGATTCCAAGATAATAAAATGTGAGGCTGGATGAACACAGCAGGCCAAGCAGCATCTCAGGAGCACAAAAGCTTTTGTGCTCCTGAGATGCTGCTTGGCCTGCTGTGTTCATCCAGCCTCACATTTTATTATCTCAGATAATTGTTGCAGTTGAGTTCTTCATCAATTCCACTTTCTGAATTGACTCCAAGGGTGTTGTTCATTAACTAGAGGATAAGGACAAATGATGAACATTGTGAAGCTTCACAGAATGTGGGGCTTCATTTTAACAACAAGTTGTAGCTTTTTGACTGAGAGCAGCTGATGCAAAGTTCTTTTTCATTCACTTACAGGATGAAGGTGTCATTAACCTGGCAGCATTTATTGCTTCTCCCTAATTGCCCAGAGGGAAGATAAGAGTTAACAACATTAGCTCGTTAGACATAATTACTCATGTCACGATCCCAGCTGATGCTATTACCGGACAACTCATCCCAGACTGAATCCTGGCTTTACATTTTTTTAATTAAAATGGAGTGGTTTTTCACTGAAACATAAACGCACAACGCTGTAGATTCAGATTTAACAATAAGACAAAAGTTTATTCTTCAAACTAAGATCAGATTGTATAAACCTATCTGTTGACCTAACACACAACTGTAAAGATTTGAAACCCATGGTAAACTTTAAATTCCCAACAACACTTCTTTACAGAACTCACACCAGGAGAAAATTCTCTTTTCTTTGACATCCATAGAACCCATGTCCAACCAAATTGATTGAGTTTTTCAAAGCAATATGTAGATGAATTCAATGCTTTTGACATTGTTTAAAGCTGTCAGATGAGGTGGGCCCAATACCAACATTTAAGATACATTTGGAAAGGTACATCAACAGGAAGGATTGAGAGCGATTGAGGCAAAAGCTGGCAACTGGGACGAGGCCAGATTGGAACGTATGATCGGAGCGTATGAGTTGGTCTGAAGGGTCTGTTTCCAAGCTGTATGACCCCTTGTTTCTCTACTGAAACTTCACAAGGCTTTTGATAAGTTTCTGATAGCAAAGTGTGCCAATGCTTATGGTTTTAAGAGATGTATTTTATCCTTTCTTTTGAAGAGTTTTTAAGACAGAAGTGAAAACTGTCTATTCAAAGCCAATAAACAGCTAGTGAGGCCTTTTTTAAAAAGATGGAACAATAGAAGCAGCATGAATGGGTGGAGTCAGGCTCCCATAGAATCAGGGCTTCAGTTTAGCTTTCAGGGAAATGCCTCTTCCGGGTGTTCAAGTACAACATATATCCGAAAATCTGGGTCAGAAGATGCCTACACGAACAACATCAGGAACACATCGGAACTAACCACAAGATCCCTATGACCACTGGACATCAGAATAGCACACAAACGCTCATCAACCCTACACCAACTGCTCACCTGAACCAAAGACTCACTCTGCACTATGGACAGGGTCAATGTCATCTACAAGATTCCCTGCAGAGATTGTGAGAAACACTACATCGGACAAAAAGGAAGGAAATTAACAACAAGGGTACATGAACAACAATTCACAACAAAAAGACACGACCAATACTCACTCATCCCAATCCACATGGACAAGGAGAACCATCAATTCGACTGGGACATCACCAAGATCCTGGGACAGGCTGGGCAGAGACAGGCACGGGAATTCCTGGAAGCCTGGCACTCCATGAAGAAAGCCATTAATAAATACATTGAACTCAACCCCATATACACTCCACTGAGAAGGAAAACCGGAAGTGAAGTAATCCAGCTCAACAAACTCCAGAGTTTAAAAACCAGGCGGGAAAACACACCAACACTCATCAGGGGCTGCACTAATGATGTTACCGAGCAGGATAGTGAAAGATCTGCAAAACAACGAATGGGCTCAGTGAGCGAACCAGCCACAGCTTTCAGTAGTTGCTAGGTTTTTGAAGCTGGTTGGTGAAGCTGTTACATGTTAAGGCTTTCTATAGGTATTTAAGGAATAAAAGAATGACAAAAGTAAGATTAGGCCCAATCAAGGATAGTAGTGGTAAGTTGTGTGTGGAATCAGATGAGATAGGGGAAGCGCTAAATGAATATTTTTCATCAGTATTCACTCTAGAAAACAACAATGTCGTCAAGGAGAATACTGAGATACAGACTACTAGACTAGGTGGGATTGAGGTTCACAAGGAAGAGGTATTAGAAATCCTTCCGAGGGTGAAGATAGATAAGTCCCCTGGGCCGGATGGGATTTATCCTCGGATCCTCTGGGAAGCCAGGGAGGAGATTGCAGAGCCTTTGGCACTGATTTTAACTCGTCATTGTCTACAGGAATAGTGCCAGATGACTGGAGGACAGCAAATGTGGTTCCCCTGTTCAAGAAGGGGAGTAGAGACAACCCTGGTAATTATAGACCTCAGAGCCTTACCTTAGTTGTTGGTAAAGTGTTGGAAAAGGTTATAAGGGATAGGATTTATAATCATCTAGAAAATAATAAATTGATTAGGGATAGTCAGCACGGTTTTGTGAAGGGAAGGTCGTGCCTCACAAACCTTATTGAGTTCTTTGAGAAGGTGACCAAACAGGTAGATGAGAGTAAACCGGTTGATGTGGTGTATATGGATTTCAGCAAGGCGTTCGATAAGGTTCCCCACAGGAGGCTATTGTACAAAATGCAGAGGAGTGGAATTGTGGGAGATATAGCAGTTTGGATCGGAAATTGGCTTGCTGAAACAAGACAGAGGGTGGTAGTTGATGGAAAATGTTCATCCTGGAGACCAGTTACTAGTGGTGTACTGCAAGGGTCGGTGTTGGGTCCACTGCTGTTTGTCATTTTTATAAATTACCTGGATGAGGACGTAGAAGGATGGGTTAGTAAATTTGCAGACGACACTAAGGTCGGTGGAGTTGTGGATAGTGACGAAGGATGCTGTAGGTTGCAGACAGACATAGATAAGCTGCAGAGCTGGGCTGAGAGGTGGCAAGTGGAGTTTAATGCAGACAAGTGTGAGGTGATGCGCTTTGGTAGGAGTAACCAGAAGGCAAAGTACAGGGTTAATGGTAAGATTCTCAGCAGTGTAGATGAGCAGAGAGATCTCGGTGTCCACGTACACAGATCCTTGAAAGTTGCCACCTAGGTTGACAGGGCTGTTAAGAAGGCATACACTGTTTTAGCTTTTATTAATAGAGGGATCGAGTTCCGGAACCAAGAGGTTATGCTGCAGCTGTACAAAACTCTGGTGCGGCCGCACTTGGAGTATTGTGTACAGTTCTGGTCACCGCATTATAAGAAGGATGTGAAAGCTTTGGAAAGGGTGCAGAGGAGATTTACTAGGATGTTGCCTGGTCTGGAGGGAAGGTCTTACGAGGAAAGACTGAGAGAATTGGAGCTGTTTTCATTAGAGAGAAGAAGGCTGAGAGGTGACTTAATTGAAACATATAAAATAATCAGAGGGTTAGATAGGGTGGATAGGGAGAGCCTTTTTCCTAGGATGGTGACGGCGAGCACGAGGGGGCATCGCTTTAAATTGAGGGGTGAAAGATATCGGTCTGATGTCAGAGGTAGTTTCTTTACTCAGAGAGTGGTAAGGGAATGGAACGCTTTGCCTGCAACGGTAGTAGATTCGCCAACTTTAGGTACATTTGAGTCGTCATTGGACAAGCATATGGACGTACATGGAATAGTGTAGGTTAGATGGGCTTAAGATTGGTATGACAGGTCGGCACAACATCGAGGGCCTAAGGACCTGTACTGTGCTGTAATGTTCTAATGTTCTAATGTTCTCTCTCTTCCTCTCTCTCTCTCTGTTACAGCTAAAAGCTTGGCTTCTCACTCTGCAGCCAGAATTGCATTTGAAACAATTCTTTTTACTGACTTTGCCTTTGCCAAGAGTGTGTTTATAGGATGTTACTATATTGGAACAGTTACTGTTTAGTCGGTAAATAATCTATTATTCTGTTAATTTTTCCAACAAAGTTAAAGTTATACCAAAATGTGAGGCTGGATGAACACAGCAGGCCCAGCAGCATCTCAGGAGCACAAAAGCTGACGTTTCGGGCCTAAACCCTTCATCTCTGATGAAGGGTCTAGGCCCGAAACGTCAGCTTTTGTGCTCCTGAGATGCTCCTGGGCCTGCTCTGTTCATCCAGCCTCACATTTTATTATCTTGGATTCTCCAGCATCTGCAGTTCCCATTGTCACTAAAGTTATACCAATTCTTCTTTCTTGTGCTTGTATTTTAATTATAGGATAAAAAATAAAATGTGTTTTGCTTAAAGCCATGTAGTGTAACCAATCAAATTACATCTTGAACGTAACACCTTGCACTTGCTGTGAAGTAAGTTAAAAGTTAGGGTTTAGGCTATATCCTTGATATATCTGAAGGGACTTAGTCCTGTCATAGAGTCATGGAGTTCTACAGCACAGAAACAGACTCTTCGGCCCAACTTAGCTGTGCCAATCAGATCTCCTGGATTAATTTCATCCCACTTGCCAGCATTTGGCTCATATCCCTCTAAACCCTTCCTATTCATATACCCATCCAGATGCCTTTTAAATGCTGTAATTGTACTCCTTTCCGCCACCACCTTGGGCAGCTCATTTTATACACTCTACATTCTCTTCATGACAAAGTTGCCCCTTATGTCCTTTTTACATCTTGCCCCCTCACTTTAAAACTTATGCCCACTAGTAATGGACATCACTACCCTGGGGAAAAGTCCTTGACTATTCACCCTGTCCATGCCCCTCATGATTTTATAAACCTCTATAAGGTCACTCCTCAGCCTCCGACACTCCAGGGAAAATAGCCCCAGCCTATTCAGCCTCTTCCTACAGCTCAAACCCTCCAACCCTGGCAACATCCTTGCAACATTGTCTGAACTCTTTCAAGTTTAACAACATTTTTCCTTTAACGGGCAGACCAGAATTGAATGCAGTTCAATACTGTAGATGTTCAAATACTACAAATTTGATGAGATTTGACTGATCTGATTGTAATTTCCTGTTCCAAACCCTGGTGGTGATTGATTCCAGGCATCCTGGTTGCTGCCCTCCCTGGTTTATACTCTGGTGGTGAGGAGATAAAGTCATGGCGATGGTCAGGTTGACTGAAGTAGTGCTTCCCATTGCTGAGATCCGTCACTTCATAGGGGAGGCAGGGTCCACTTACAGGACAGATACTGGGCCACAGAGCATCTTGGTGGGACAGCATTTGACACTCCCTCTGATAGGTGACAAACCCATACTGTGAATGTGGGAATGGCTGAAGGAGATGCCTTGCTTACTATTCACTGCTCACCACCAGCCAAGTATTTGAGAAATTCTGTGCAGAGGGAGGATATCAGGCAGGTGGAGGTGAAAATGACCCTGACCTCCCTTAGCAAGGCCTTGCATCTGACCACCCTGATCAACCAAATCCCATGCCCTGAACTCCCCCATAATAAACTGGGGCTCTTGCTGGGATCTCTAATTTCAGGTTCGTTTGAGCATTAGAGGTAATAGGAACTGTAGATGCTGGAGAATCCGAGATAAGAAGGTATAGAGCTAGATGAACATCATCAGAGGAGCAGGAAGGCTGACATTTTGGGTCTAGAACTGATCTTGTTATCTTCGTTTGAGCATTCTTGAATTCAAAGACAGCGAATGGTGAATGGTAGAGATAATGGGAACTGCAGATGCTGGAGAATCCGAGATAACAAAGTGTGAGGCTGGATGAACACAGCAGGCCAAGCAGCATCTCAGGAGCACAAAAGCTGACGTTTCGGGCCTAGACCCTTCATCAGAGAATGGTGAATGGTCGTGTTTTATTTCAAGTGTTGCATTTAGTTGGTTTAAATAGTGTGGGCTTTGTGTAATAAAGGCTCTTTCAGTCACTCAGGGTTTCCTGGGTGTGGAAGAAGTTTCTTTGGGAGTTTTACAGAAACTGAGTAAAGGAAAACTTTCAGAATTGGAAAGCAAGTTGAAGTTAAAGTTACCTGTGTCTGTGAGGAAACAGGAGATCATTCACAGCAATAACTCAGTTTTTAAAATTCCCAGGAATGCAATCAGAGTAACTGAAAATGACTGAAGTTCAAGTGCAAATGAAGCAGCTGGAATTAGAGGCAATGGCAAGGGGAAGAGAAAAGGAACAAATCGCCTTGGCAAAACAAAACAGGAAGGATAATAAAATGTGAGGCTGGATGAACACAGCAGGCCCAGCAGCATCTCAGGAGCACAAAAGCTGACATTTCGGGCCGAGACCCTTCATCAGAGAGGATAGTTTGGCTCTAGTAGAAGAACGGGAGAAAGAGGGAGAAGAAAAGCAGAAACAGAGAGAGTTTGAACTTCAGAAGTTGGCAATGTAAGAGGAAAGTCAACTTAAAGTGGCAAACGCACTGGTGGGGAGTTGTTTAACTATGTTCCAGCATTACCAATGCTGATGAGTTAGATATAGTGCTAGTTAAATAGAAATAGAACATGGAACAGTACACGAATTGGCCCTTTGGCCGACAATGTTGTGCTGAACATGATGCAAAATGCAACTAATCCCTTCTGCCTGCCCTTGGTACATGTCCGTTCATTCTATGCATATTCATGTACTTATCTAAAAGTCCCTTAAACACTCCCTATCGTATCTGCCCCCACCACCAACCCTGGCAGCAGATTCCAGACTCCTACCACTCTCTGTGTAAAAACTTGCCCCTCACAACTCATTTGAACTTTCCTCCTGCACCTTAAATGTATACTCCCTAGTATGAGACATTTTAACTCTGGGAGGAAGATTCTAACCGTTATCACTATCTATGCATCCCATAATTTTATAAACTTCTATCAAGTCTCCCCTCAGCCTCAGAAACTAAAGAGAAACTGACCCGAACTTTCCCGGCCTCTCCTTATGGCTCATACCCTCTAATCCAGGCAATATCCTGGTAAACCTCTTCTGCACCCTCTCCAAAGCCCCCACATCCTTCCTGTGATGCGGTGACCAGAATTGAACACAGTCCAAAGTTTTATAAAGCTGCAACATAACATTCTGACTCTTGTGCTCAAGTCCAGAAGAGATTTACCGGGATGTTGCTGATTATGGAAAGCCTGGACAGGCTGAGACTTTTCTCACTGGAGTGTTAGCGAGCTGAGCTGATAGAAGTTTATAAAATAATGAGATAAAGATAAAGTTGATGGTAGTTGTCCTTTCCTTAAGATGGGGAATTTCAAGACAAGGTGAAACATTTTTAAGACGAGAGGAGACAGATTTTAAAAAGGCGTAAGAGACAATTTTTTACATAGACGGTGGTTCACTTGTGCAATCAATTTGAGAACAAAACCAAGAACAAAGAAAATTACAGCACAGGAATAGGCCCTTCGGTCCTCCAAGCCTGCACTGATGTGCTGCCTGTCACAACTAAAACCCCCTACCCTCCCGGGGACCCAATCCCTCTATTCCCATCCTATTCATATATTTGTCAAGGCGCCCTTTAAAAGTCACTATCGTATCTGCTTCCACTACCTCCCCCATCAGCAGGCTCCAGGCACCTACCACCCTCTGTGTAAAAGACTTGCCTCGTACATCACCTTTAAACCTTGCTCCTCACACCTTAAACCCATGACCCCCAGTAACTGACTCTCCCACCCTGGGAAAAAGCTCCTGACTGTCCAGTCTGTCCATGCCCGTCATAATCTTGTAGATCTCTATCGGGTCCCTCCTCAACCTCCATCGTTCCAGTGAGAACAACTCAAATTTCTCCAACCTCTCTTCATAGCTAATGCTCTCCATACCAGGGAAATCCTGGCAAATCTTTTCTGTACCCTCTCCAAAGCCACCACATCCTTCTGGTGGTGTGGCAACCAGAATTGAACACAATATTTCAACTTGCTGATGAAGTGGTGGATGTGAGTAAAACTACAACGATTAAAGGACATTTGGATGAACATATGGATAGGAAAGGTTTGGAGGGATATGGGCCAGGAGCAGGTGGGTGGGATTAGTTTAGTTTGAGATTGTGTTCGGCATGGGCTGGTTGTGCCAAAGGGTCTGCTTCTGTGCTGTGTGACTCTATGACTTGATAACAGTGCCTCATTTTCCATTTGGGATCTCTGTAACCTCCTGGACTGCTGTTCAATAATTTTAGGGCCTGAGCACCCTCTTGTGTGCCCTAACACAACCCCCACACACCAAGCCTTGTCATCACATGGACTGCTACTGTACACAACCCATTGTCAGCCACTAAACCAGTTAGCGCCAATTCATTCCCCCAGACTGACCTTCACCCAGTTCAACTGTTGTTCTCTCTCTCTGGGCTCTATCTCCAGGTGTTGTTTACTCCCCATTTCTACCATCTTCTGCATTAAAAAAAAATCCTTCTCCTAGCTACCATCAGTTTTAAGGAAGAGTCACTGGGCCAGAAACATTAACTCTGATCTCTCTCTACAGATGCTGCCAGACCTGCTGAAATTTTCCAGCAATTTCTGTTTTAGTTTCTGTGAGTAATTGACATCTGAGGTAAATTTTCTCAATTCATTTGCAGGCTATGGGTGTTGCTGGCGAGGCCAGCTTTTGTTACCAATTTCTAATTGCCCAGAGGATATTGAAGAGTCAACCACATTGCTGTGGGTCTGGAGTCACATGTAGGCCAGGCCAGGTAAGGATGGCAGTTTCCTTCCCTGAAGGGCATTAGTGAACCAGATGGGTTTTTAACAAACAATCAACAACAGTTTCATGATCATGAGTTCCAGATTGCTATTGAATTCTAATTCCAAGGCAGGATGTGAACTCAGATCCCCAGAGTATTAGCTGAGTTTCTGGATTAATAGTTTGGCTATTATACCACCAGGCTATCATTTCCCCTTTATCACATTAAGGGAAATGGCACAAAGGCAGGTGTATGGATTTCCATTCAGCTCACTGAATGGCAGAACAGGCTCAAGGGGCTGAATGGCCTCTTCCTGCTCCTGTGTTTCTGTGTTCTTATCATCTCAGAATAAAGAATTGCACATTTAAAGACAGAGATGTGGAGGAATTGCTTCGTTCAGAGGGAAGCAAACCTGAGAAATTCTTTCACACAGAGGGCTGTCAAGTTTGGATCATTCAGTATATGCAAGGCTGAGACAGACAGATTTCTAATGAGTAAGAGAATCAAGGGAGGGTGCGTTATGGGAAAAGGTGGAAGGTGGAGTTGAGGATCATCAGATCAGCTGTGATCTTATTGAATGGTAGAACAGACTTGATGGGCAGAATGACCTATTTCTGCTCCTGACCCTTAAGGTCTGAATGTAATTGCACATTAATCCAATACCTCGTTCAAACTGTATCATCACAATGTTTATATAATTGTGTCCTGTTGTGGTCTGTATATAGTTTTAATTATCCCATAATTAACATAATTGCACATTGCTGCCTGGTACTAATTGAGTTGGGTTTTGCACTCAGCAGCAATGAAAACATATTCACGCTGCCTGTGCTATTTGTCCCCAGGAGACGTGGTCGAGTTTCTCACTTTGCCTTCCCTCTGTCGCCATACCGTGGCACCAGAGCTAATTACAACACTCTTTCCTGGAGATTGTCTTTATTGAGAGAGAGTGATGGACAAACAGGAACTAAAGTAACAATACTGATGTAACTCTTCACACAGACCTAGTTCAAGATTGACAGCAAACCTTTGAAATTAAAATATTCTGAAATATTTATATTCACAAAAAATATTGCTGCAAATTTTAGAAATAAAATCACCTTTTCAGTCTTTTAAGAGAACCTCTGGGATAAAGCATTCTAATTTATTAAAGCGAGTTTGTGTTGTTTAGAAGATTTTCTCTCCTTTGACACCCAGCTAATCCCAATGTTAGATGATCAAACGGTGATTTGGCAACTTAAATGAGTCAAAATTCTCCAGCTCTGTAGCTCTGAACTGCAGTCTTTTGTTAGACTGTGATGTGACCAAAACTTCGTAAATTTCACCTGAAAAGAGCATTTACCTGAAATTGGAATTTCTTATTAGTTTAAGAGAGATAATAATGTTCTCAACATCATTCACTGCGACACAACATGGCAAAATCCAGGCTATAATTAATCATTACCACAAGAATAGTACTCAGCTTGAGTAGAATATCCCACAGTAATAATATTATAATATTATAATATAATAATATACTATTATAATAATATGATAGTATAAAATTAGAGGGGGTAAATTTAAAACTGAAATGAGATGATATTTCTTCAGCCAGAGAGTGGTGGGCTTGTGGAATTCACTGCCACAGAGTGCAGTGGAGGCCGGGACATTAAATGTCTTCAAGGCAGAGATCGACAAATTCTTGATCTCACAAGGAATCAAGGGCTATGGGGAGAGCGCAGGGAAATGGAGTTGAAATGCCCATCAGCCATGATTTAAATAGCAAAGTGGACTTGATGGGCCAAATGGACTTACTTCCACTCCTACGTCTTATGGTCTTATTCGGTGTACATACAATATCCCAGTAAAATACTCAGTATGTATAATTTCTCACTGTAATGCTACTCAGTATATAGTGTATAGTATACTGGAAATAATACTCAGTGTGTGCAACATGTTCCCCAGCAATCATTCTTGGTGTGTGCATAATATCCCTCAGTAATAATACTCAGTATGTATTATATATCAGAAATAGTACTCAGTGTGTTCATAATATCCCACAGTAATAATACTCAGTGTGTGTGTGCTACCCTATTAGTGATACCTAGTCTGTATATAATATCTCAGTAATAATAGTCGCTGTGTATTACATCACCCAGTAATAATATTGTGTGTGCATGATATCCCAGAAATGATATTCAGTATGTTTAAGATTCCCCATTAATAATACTCTATGAGAATTATATCCAAGTGCTAATACTCAGTGTGTGCATAACATTCCAATAATGGTACTCACTGAGAGTATAATATGTCAGAACGTGTACACAGTCCAGGGATAATATCCCAGTAATAATATTGGGTGGGTGCACAATACTTTTTAGTAATAATACTCAGTGTGCGCATAATATCTCAAAAATAATGCTCAGTTTGTTTATAATATCACCCAGAACTAGTGCTCTGTGTGGATAATATCCCAGTAATAATACTGAGTGTGTGTAATGCCCAGAGTAATACAATTCAGCGTGTGTATAATATCCCAACAATAATAATCAATGTGCATAGTATCACCCAGTAATGATACTCAATGTGAGTATAATATGCTAGTATTAGCACTCAGTGTGTGTATAATGTCCTGCGAAATAATATTCAGTGTGTGCATAATATCCCAGCAATAAAACTCAGTCGGCGTATAATATCCCTGTAATGATACTCAGTGTGCAAACTTTGACACCCTGTACATGGTCCCCAACACCAAATCATCTAAATAAATTGTAAATAATTGCAGTCCCAACACCGATCACTGAGGCACACCACCAGTCATTGATTGCCAGCCAGAAGAGCACAGATTTCTCCCCACTCTTTGCTTCCTGTTAGTCAACCAGTCCTCTAGCCAAGCTAATACTTTACCCCTAACTCCATGCATCCTTATCGTATGCAGTAGCATCTTGTCGAAAGCCTTCTGGAAATCTAGGTACAACACATCCAGAGGGTTCCCATTGTCCACCTGGCTCATAATGGGTGCAGGTAGTGGGTATGGTGATTGTTTCAGAAATATAAGAAACTGCAGATTCTGGAGAATCTGAGATAATAAGGTGTAGAGCATCTTCTGAAGAAGAGTCTAGGCCCGAAACATCAAGCTTTCCAGCTCCTATCATGCTGCTTGGCCTGCGGTGTTCATCCAGCTCTACACCTTGTTCCCTCTTGTATGGTGATTGGTTGGGTGTGGGTAGTGGGTATGGTGATTGGTTGGGCGCAGGTAGTGGGTATGGTGATTGGTTGGGGGCCGGTAGAGGGTATGGTGATTGGTTGGGTGCGGGTAGTGGGTATGGTGATTGGTTGGGTGCAGGTAGTAGGTATGGTGATTGGTTGGGTGTGGGTAATGGGTATGGTGATTGGTTGGGTGCAGGTAGTGGGTATGGTGATTGGTTGGGTGCAGGTAGTGGGTATGGTGATTGGTTGGGTACAGGTAATGGGTATGGTGATTGGTTGGGTGTGGGTAGTGGGTATGGTGATTGGTTGGGTGCGGGTAGTGGGTATGGTGATTGGTTGGGTGCAGGTAGTGGGTATGGTGATTGGTTGAGTGTGGGTAGTGGGTATGGTGATTGGTTGGGTGCCGGTAGTGGGTATGGTGATTGGTTGGGTGTGGGTAGTGGGTATGGTGATTGGTTGGGTGCGGGTAGTGGATATGGTGATTGGTTGGGTGCGGGTAGTGGGTATGGTGATTGGTTGGGTGCGGGTAGTAGGTATGGTGATTGGTTGGGTGCAGGTAGGGAGTATGGTGATTGGTTTGGCGCAGGTAGTGAGTATGGTGATTGGTTGGGTGCGGGTAGTGGGTATGGTGATTGGTTGGGTGCGGGTAGTGGGTATGGTGATTGGTTGGGTGCGGGTAGTGGGTATGGTGATTGGTTGGGTGCGGGTAGTGGGTATGGTGATTGGTTGGGTGCGGGTAGTGGGTATGGTGATTGGTTGGGTGCGGGTAGTGGGTATGGTGATTGGTTGGGTGCAGGTAGTGGGTATGGTGATTGGTTGGGTGTGGGTAGTGGGTATGGTGATTGGTTGGGTGCCGGTAGTGGGTATGGTGATTGGTTGGGTGTGGGTAGTGGGTATGGTGATAGGTTGGGTGCCGGTAGTGGGTACGGTGATTCGTTGGGTGCAGGTAGTGGGTACGGTGATTGGCTGGGGGCCGGTAGAGGGTATGGTGATTGGTTGGGGGCCGGTAGTGGGTATGGTGATTGGTTGGGTGCAGGTAGGGAGTATGGTGATTGGTTTGGCGCAGGTAGTGAGTATGGTGATTGGTTGGGTGCGGGTAGTGGGTATGGTGATTGGTTGGGTGCCGGTAGTGGGTACGGTGATTCGTTGGGTGCAGGTAGTGGGTACGGTGATTGGCTGGGGGCCGGTAGAGGGTATGGTGATTGGTTGGGGGCCGGTAGTGGGTATGGTGATTGGTTGGGTGCAGGTAGGGAGTATGGTGATTGGTTTGGCGCAGGTAGTGAGTATGGTGATTGGTTGGGTGCGGGTAGTGGGTATGGTGATTGGTTGGGTGCGGGTAGTGGGTATGGTGATTGGTTGGGTGTGAGTAGTGGGTAGGGTGATTGGTTGGATGCGTGTAGTGGGTATGGTGATCGGTTGGATGTGGGTAGTGGGTATGGTGATTGGTTGGGTGCGGGTAGAGGGTATGGTGATTGGTTGGGTGTGAGTAGTGGGTAGGGTGATTGGTTGGATGCGTGTAGTGGGTATGGTGATCGGTTGGATGTGGGTAGTGGGTATGGTGATTGGTTGGGTGTGGGTAGTGGGTATGGTGATTGGTTGGGTGCGGGTAGTGGGTATGGTGATTGGTTGGGCACAGGTAGTGAGTATGGTGAGTGGTTGGGTGCGGGTAGTGGGTATGGTGATTGGTTGGGTGCGGGTAGTGGGTATGGTGATTGATTGGGTGTGGGTAGTGGGTATGGTGATTGGTTGGGTGCGGGTAGTGGGTATGGTGATTGGTTGGGTGCGGGTAGTGGGTATGGTGATTGGTTGGGTGCGGGTAGTGGGTATGGTGATTGGTTGGGTGCGGGTAGTAGGTATGGTGATTGGTTGGGTGCAGGTAGGGAGTATGGTGATTGGTTTGGCGCAGGTAGTGAGTATGGTGAGTGGTTGGGTGCGGGTAGTGGGTATGGTGATTGGTTGGGTGTGGGTAGTGGGTATGGTGATTGGTTGGGTGCGGGTAGTGGTTGTGGTGATTGGTTGGGTGTGCGTAGTGGGTATGGTGATTGGTTGGGTGTGCGTAGTGGGTATGGTGATTGGTTGGGTGCAGGTAGTGGGTATGGTGATTGGTTGGGTGCCGGTAGTGGGTATGGTGATTGGTTGCGTGCGGGTAGTGGGTATGGAGATTGGTTGGGTGCGGGTAGTGGATATGGTGATTGATTGGGCACAGGAGGTAGGTATGGTGTTTCGTTGGGTGCAGGTAGTGCGTATGGTGATTGGTTGGGTGCGGGTAGTGGGTATGGTGATTGGTTGGGTGTGGGTAGTCGGTATGGTGATTGGCTGCGTGCGGGTAGTGGGTATGGTGATTGGTTGGGTGTGGGTAGTGGGTATGGTGATTGGTTGGGTGCAGGTAGGGCGTATGGTGATTAGTTGGGTGCAGGTAGTGGGTATGGTGATTGGTTGGGTGTGGGTAGTGGGTATGGTGATTGGTTGGGTGCAGCTAGTGGGTACGGTGATTCGTTGGGTGTGGGTAGTGGGAATGGTGATTGGTTAGGTGTAGGTAGTGGGTATGGTGATTAGTTGGGCGCAGGTAGTGGGTATGGTGATTGATTGGGTGCGGGTAGTGGGAATGGTGATTGGTTAGGTGTAGGTAGTGGGTATGGTGATTGGCTGGGTGCGGGTAGTGGGTATGGTGATTGGTTGGGTGCGGGTAGTGGGTATGGTGATTGGTTGGGTGCTGGTAGTGGGTATGGTGATTGGTTGGGTGTGAGTAGTGGGTATGGTGATCGGTTGGGTGCGGGTAGTGGGTATGGTGAATGGTTGGGTGTGAGTAGTGGGTATGGTGATTGGTTGGGTGCGGGTAGTGGGTATGGTGATTGGTTGGGTGTGAGTAGTGGGTATGGTGATTGGTTGGGTGTGGGTAGTGGGTATGGTGATTGGTTGGGTGTGGGTAGTGGGTATGGTGATTGGTTGGGTGCGGGTAGTGGGTATGGTGATTGGTTGGGTGCGGCTAGTGGGTATGGTGATCGGTTGGGTGCGGGTAGTGGGTATGGTGATTGGTTGGGCGCAGGTAGTGAGTATGGTGATCGGTTGGGTGCGGGTAGTGGGTATGGTGATTGGTTGGGTGCGGGTAGTGGGTATGGTGATTGGTTGGGTGCGGCTAGTGGGTATGGTGATTGGTTGGGTGCGGGTAGTGGGTATGGTGATTGGTTGGGTGCGGCTAGTGGGTATGGTGATTGGTTGGGTGCGGCTAGTGGGTATGGTGATTGGTTGGGTGCGGCTAGTGGGTATGGTGAATGGTTGTGTGTGGGTAGTAGGTATGGTGATTGGTTGGGTGCCGGTAGAGGGTATGGTGATTGGTTGGGTGTGAGTAGTGGGTATGGTGATTGGTTGGGTGCAGGTAGTGCGTATGGTGATTGGTTGGGTGCGGGTAGTGGGTATGGTGATTGGTTGGGTGTGGGTAGTCGGTAAGGTGATTGGCTGCGTGCGGGTAGTGGGTATAGTGATTGGTTGGGTGTGGGTAGTGGGTATGGTGATTGGTTGGGTGTGGGTAGTGGGTATGGTGATTGGTTGGGTGCAGGTAGGGCGTATGGTGATTAGTTGGGTGCAGGTAGTGGGTATGGTGATTGGTTGGGTGCAGGTAGGGCGTATGGTGATTAGTTGGGTGCAGGTAGTGGGTATGGTGATTGGTTGGGTGCAGGTAGGGCGTATGGTGATTAGTTGGGTGCAGGTAGTCGGTATGGTGATTGGCTGCGTGCGGGTAGTGGGTATAGCGATTGGTTGGGTGTGGGTAGTGGGTATGGTGATTGGTTGGGTGTGGGTAGTGGGTATGGTGATTGGTTGGGTGCAGGTAGGGCGTATGGTGATTAGTTGGGCGCAGGTAGTGGGTATGGTGATTGATTGGGTGCGGGTAGTGGGAATGGTGATTGGTTAGGTGTAGGTAGTGGGTATGGTGATTGGTTGGGTGCGGGTAGTGGGTATGGTGATTGGTTGGGTGCTGGTAGTGGGTATGGTGATTGGTTGGGTGTGAGTAGTGGGTATGGTGATTGGTTGGGTGTGGGTAGTGGGTATGGTGATTGGTTGGGTGTGGGTAGTGGGTATGGTGATTGGTTGGGTGCGGGTAGTGGGTATGGTGATTGGTTGGGTGCGGCTAGTGGGTATGGTGATTGGTTGGGTGCGGGTAGTGGGTATGGTGATTGGTTGGGCGCAGGTAATGAGTATGGTGATCGGTTGGGTGCGGGTAGTGGGTATGGTGATTGGTTGGGTGCGGGTAGTGGGTATGGTGATTGGTTGGGTGCGGCTAGTGGGTATGGTGATTGGTTGGGTGCGGGTAGTGGGTATGGTGATTGGTTGGGTGCGGCTAGTGGGTATGGTGATTGGTTGGGTGTGGGTAGTGGGTATGGTGATTGGTTGGGTGCGGCTAGTGGGTATGGTGATTGGTTGGGTGCGGGTAGTGGGTATGGTGATTGGTTGGGTGCGGCTAGTGGGTATGGTGATTGGTTGGGTGCAGGTAGTGCGTATGGTGATTGGTTGGGTGCAGGTAGTGCGTATGGTGATTGGTTGGGTGCAGGTAGTGGGTATGGTGATTGGTTGGGTGCAGGTAGTGTGTATGGTGATTGGTTGGGTGCCGGTAGTGGGTATGGTGATTGGTTGGGTGCAGGTAGTGGGTATGGTGATTGGTTGGGTGCCGGTAGTGGGTATGGTGATTGGTTGGGCGCAGGTAGTGGGTATGGTGATTGGTTGGGTGCAGGTAGTGCGTATGGTGATTGGTTGGGTGCAGGTAGTGTGTATGGTGATTGGTTGGGTGCAGGTAGTGCGTATGGTGATTGGTTGGGTGCAGGTAGTGCGTATGGTGATTGGTTGGGTGCAGGTAGTGGGTATGGTGATTGGTTGGGTGTGGGTAGTGGGTATGGTGATTGGTTGGGTGCCGGTAGTGGGTATGGTGATTGGTTGGGTGCAGGTAGTGGGTATGGTGATTGGTTGGGTGTGGGTAGTGGGTATGGTGATTGGTTGGGTGCCGGTAGTGGGTATGGTGATTGGTTGGGTGCAGGTAGGGAGTATGGTGATTGGTTTGGCGCAGGTAGTGGGTATGGTGATTGGTTGGGTGTGGGTAGTGGGTATGGTGATTGGTTGGGTGCGGGTAGTGGTTGTGGTGATTGATTGGGTGTGGGTAGTGGGTATGGTGATTGGTTGGGTGCCGGTAGTGGGTACGGTGATTCGTTGGGTGCAGGTAGTGGGTATGGTGATTGGTTGGGTGCAGGTAGGGAGTATGGTGATTGGTTTGGCGCAGGTAGTGAGTATGGTGATTGGTTGGGTGCGGGTAGTGGGTATGGTGATTGGTTGGGTGTGAGTAGTGGGTAGGGTGATTGGTTGGATGCGTGTAGTGGGTATGGTGATCGGTTGGATGTGGGTAGTGGGTATGGTGATTGGTTGGGTGCGGGTAGAGGGCATGGTGATTGGTTGGGTGTGGGTAGTGGGTATGGTGATTGGTTGGGTGCGGGTAGTGGGTATGGTGAATGGTTGTGTGTGGGTAGTGGGTATGGTGACTGGTTGGGTGCCGGTAGAGGGTATTTTGATTGGTTGCGTGCGGGTAGTGGGTATGGAGATTGATTGGGTGCGGGTAGTAGGTATGGTGATTGGTTGGGTGCAGGTAGTGCGTATGGTGATTGGTTTGGCGCAGGTAGTGAGTATGGTGAGTGGTTGGGTGCGGGTAGTGGGTATGGTGATTGGTTGGGTGTGGGTAGTGGGTATGGTGATTGGTTGGGTGCGGGTAGTGGGTATGGTGATTGGTTGAGTGCGGGTAGTGGGTATGGTGATTGATTGGGTGTGAGTAGTGGGTATGGTGATTGGTTGGGTGCGGGTAGTGGGTATGGTGATTGATTGGGTGTGAGTAGTGGGTATGGTGATTGGTTGGGTGCGGGTAGTGGGTATAGTGATTGGTTGGGTGCGGGTAGTGGGTATGGTGATTGATTGGGTGTGAGTAGTGGGTATGGTGATTGGTTGGGTGCGGGTAGTGGGTATGGTGATTGATTGGGTGTGAGTAGTGGGTATGGTGATTGGTTGTGTGTGGGTAGTGGGTATGGTGAATGGTTGTGTGTGGGTAGTGGGTATGGTGATTGGTTGGGTGCCGGTAGTGGGTATGGTGAATGGTTGTGTGTGGGTAGTGGGTATGGTGATTGGTTGGGTGCAGGTAGTGCGTATGGTGATTGGTTGGGTGCGGGTAGTGGGTATGGTGATTGGTTGGGTGTGGGTAGTCGGTATGGTGATTGGCTGCGTGCGGGTAGTGGGTATAGTGATTGGTTGGGTGTGGGTAGTGGGTATGGTGATTGGTTGGGTGCAGGTAGGGCGTATGTTGATTAGTTGGGTGCAGGTAGTGTGTATGGTGATTGGTTGGGTGTGGGTAGTGGGTATGGTGATTGGTTGGGTGCAGCTAGTGGGTATGGTGATTGGTTGGGTGTGGGTAGTGGGAATGGTGATTGGTTGGGTGCGGCTAGTGGGTATGGTGATTGGTTGGGTGTGGGTAGTGGGAATGGTGATTGGTTGGGTGCGGGTAGTGGGTATGGTGATTGGTTGGGTGCGGGTAGTGGGTATGGTGATTGATTGGGCACAGGTAGTGGGAATGGTGATAGGTTGGTGGCCGGTAGTGGGTATGGTGATTGGTTCGGCACAGGTAGTGGGTATGGTGATTGGTTGGGTGCGGGTAGTGGGTATGGTGATTGGTTTGGTGCGGGTAGTGGGTATGCTGAATGGTTGGTTGCGGGTAGTGGGTATGGTGATTGGTTGGGCGCAGGTAGTGGGTATGGTGATTGGTTGGGGGCCGGTAGTGGGTATGGAGATTGGTTGGGTGCGGGTAGTGGGTTTGGAGATTGGTTTGGTGCGGGTCGTGGGTATGGTGATTGATTGGGCAGAGGTAGTAGGTATGGTGATTGGTTGGTTGCGGGTAGTGGGAATGGTGATTGGTTGGGTGCGGGTAGTGGGTACGGTGTTTGGTTGGGTGCGGGTAGTGGGTATGGTGATTGGTTGGGTGTGGGTAGTGGGTATGGTGATTGGTTGGGTGTGGGTAGTGGGTATGGTGATTGGTTGGGCACAGGTAGTAGGTATGGTGCTTGGTTGAGTGCAGGTAGTGGGTATGGTGATAGGTTGGGGGCCGGTAGTTGGTATGGTGATTGGTTCGGCACAGGTAGTAGGTATGGTGCTTGGTTGAGTGCAGGTAGTGGGAATGGTGATTGGTTGGGTGCGGGTAGTGGGTATGGTGATTGATTGGGTGTGGGTAGTGGGTATGGTGATTGGTTGGGTGCAGGTAGTGGGTATGGTGATTGGTTGGGGGCCGGTAGTGGGTATGGTGATTGGTTGGGTGCGGGTAGTGGGTATGGTGATTGGTTGGGTGCGGGTAGTGGGTATGGTGATTGGTTGGGTGTGAGTAGTGGGTAGGGTGATTGGTTGGATGCGTGTAGTGGGTATGGTGATCGGTTGGATGTGGGTAGTGGGTATGGTGATTGGTTGGGTGCGGGTAGAGGGCATGGTGATTGGTTGGGTGTGGGTAGTGGGTATGGTGATTGGTTGGGTGCGGGTAGTGGGTATGGTGAATGGTTGTGTGTGGGTAGTGGGTATGGTGACTGGTTGGGTGCCGGTAGAGGGTATGGTGATTGGTTGGGTGTGGGTAGTGGGTATGGAGATTGGTTGGGTGCGGGTAGTGGATATGGTGATTGATTGGGCACAGGAGGTAGGTATGGAGATTGGTTGGGTGCGGGTAGTGGATATGGTGATTGATTGGGCACAGGAGGTAGGTATGGTGATTGGTTGGGTGCAGGTAGTGGGTATGGTGATTGGTTGGGTGCAGGTAGTGTGTATGGTGATTGGTTGGGTGTGGGTAGTGGGTATGGTGATTGGTTGGGTGCAGCTAGTGGGTATGGTGATTGGTTGGGTGTGGGTAGTGGGAATGGTGATTGGTTCGGTGTAGGTAGTGGGTATGGTGATTGGTTGGGTGCAGGTAGTGGGTATGGTGATTGGTTGGGTGCGGGTAGTGGGTATGGTGATTGGTTGGGTGTGGCTAGTGGGTATGGTGATTGGTTGGGTGTGGGTAGTGGGTATGGTGATTGGTTGGGTGCAGGTAGGGCGTATGGTGATTAGTTGGGTGCAGGTAGTGTGTATGGTGATTGGTTGGGTGTGGGTAGTGGGTATAGTGATTGGTTGGGTGTGGGTAGTGGGTATAGTGATTGGTTGGGTGTGGGTAGTGGGTATGGTGATTGGTTGGGTGCAGGTAGGGCGTATGGTGATTAGTTGGGTGCAGGTAGTGTGTATGGTGATTGGTTGGGTGTGGGTAGTGGGTATGGTGATTGGTTGGGTGCAGCTAGTGGGTATGGTGATTGGTTGGGTGCGGGTAGTGGGTATGGTGATTGATTGGGCGCAGGTAGTGGGTATGGTGATTGTTTGGGGGCCGGTGGTGGGTATGGAGATTGGCTGGGTGCGGGTAGTGGGTTTGGAGATTGGTATGGCGCAGGTAGTGGGTATGGTGATTGGTTGGTTGCGGGTAGTGGGAATGGTGATTGGTTGGGTGCGGGTAGTGGGTACGGTGTTTGGTTGGGTGCGGGTAGTGGGTATGGTGATTGGTTGGGTGTGGGTAGTGGGTATGGTGAATGGTTCGGCACAGGTAGTGGGTATGGTGATAGGTTGGGTGCGGGTAGTTGGTACGGTGATTGGTTGGGTGCGGGTAGTGGGTATGGTGATTGGTTGGGTGTGGGTAGTGGGTATGGTGATTGGTTGGGTGTGGGTAGTGGGTATGGTGATTGGTTCGGCACAGGTAGTGGGTATGGTGATAGGTTGGGTGCGGGTAGTGGGTATGGTGATTGGTTGGGTGCAGGTAGTGGGTATGGTGATTGATTGGGTGTGGGTAGTGGGTATGGTGATAGGTTGGGTGCGGGTAGTTGGTATGGTGATTGATTGGGTGTGGGTAGTGGGTATGGTGATTGGTTGGGTGCTGCTAGTGGGTATGGTGATTGGTTTAGTGCAGGTAGTGGGTATGGTGATTGGTTGGGTGCGGGTAGTGGGTATGGTGATAGGTTGGGTGTGGGTAGTTGGTACGGTGATTGGTTGGGTGCGGGTAGTGGGTATGGTGATTGGTTGGGTGTGGGTAGTGGGTATCGTGATTGGTTGGGTGCAGGTAGTGGGTATGGTGATTGGTTCGGTGCGGGTAGTGGGTATGGTGATTGGTTGGGTGCGGGTAGTGGGTATGGTGATTGGTTGCGTGTGGGTAGGGGGTATGGTGATTGGTTCGGCACAGGTAGTGGGTATGGTGATTGGTTTAGTGCAGGTAGTGTGTATGGTGATTGGTTGGGTGCGGGTAGTGGGTATGGTGATAGGTTGGGTGTGGGTAGTTGGTACGGTGATTGGTTGGGTGCGGGTAGTGGGTATGGTGATTGGTTGGGTGCGGGTAGTGGGTATGGTGATAGGTTGGGTGTGGGTAGTTGGTATGGTGATTGGTTGGGTGCGGGTAGTGGGTATGGTGATTGGTTGGATGTGGGTAGTGGGTATGGCGATTGGTTGGGAGTGTGTAGTGCGTATGGAGATTGGTTGGGTGCGGGTAGTGGGTATGGTGATTGGTTGGATGTGGGTAGTGGGTATGGTGATTGGTTGGGTGCTGCTAGTGGGTATGGTGATAGGTTGGGTGTGGGTAGTGGGTATGGTGATTGGTTGGGTGTGGGTAGTGGGTATGGTGATTGGTTGGGTGCTGCTAGTGGGTATGGTGATTGGTTTAGTGCAGGTAGTGTGTATGGTGATTGGTTGGGTGCGGGTAGTGGGAATGGTGATAGGTTGGGTGTGGGTAGTGGGTATGGTGATTGGTTGGGCGCAGGTAGTGGGTATGGTGATTGGTTGGGTGCGGGTAGTGGGTATGGTGATAGGTTGGGTGTGGGTAGTTGGTACGGTGATTGGTTGGGTGCGGGTAGTGCGTATGGTGATTGGTTGGGTGTAGGTAGTGGGTATGGTGATTGGTTGGGTGTAGGTAGTGGGTATGGTGATTGGTTGGGTGCGGGTAGTGGGTATGGTGATTGGTTGGGTGTGGGTAGTGAGTATGGTGATTGGTTGGGTGCTGCTAGTGGGTATGGTGATTGGTTTAGTGCAGGTAGTGTGTATGGTGATTGGTTGGGTGCGGGTAGTGGGAATGGTGATAGGTTGGGTGTGGGTAGTTGGTACGGTGATTGGTTGGGTGCGGGTAGTGCGTATGGTGATTGGTTGGGTGCGGGTAGTGTGTATGGTGATTGGTTGGATGTGGGTAGTGGGTATGGTGATAGGTTGGATGTGGGTAGTGGGTATGGTGATTGGTTGGATGTGGGTAGTGGGTATGGTGATTGGTTGGGTGCGGGTAGTGGGTATGGTGATTGGTTGGATGTGGGTAGTGGGTATGGTGATTGGTTGGGTGCTGCTAGTGGGTATGGTGATTGGTTGGGTGCGGGTAGTGGGTATGGTGATTGGTTGGGTGCGGGTAGTGGGTATGGTGATAGATTGGGTGTGGGTAGTTGGTACGGTGATTGGTTGGGTGCGGGTAGTGCGTATGGTGATTGGTTGGGTGCGGGTAGTGTGTATGGTGATTGGTTGGATGTGGGTAGTGGGTATGGTGATTGGTTGGGTGTGTGTAGTGCGTATGGAGATTGGTTGGGTGCGGTTAGCGGGTATGGTGATTGTTTGGGTGCAGGTAGTGTGTATGGAGATTGGTTGGGTGTGGGTAGTGGGTGTGGTGATTGGTTGGATGTGGGTAGTGGGTATGGTGATTGGTTGGGTGCAGGTAGTTTGTATGGTGATTGGTTGGGTGTGGGTAGTGGGTGTGGTGATTGGTTGGGTGTGGGTAGTGAGTATGGTGATTGGTTGGGTGCAGGTAGTTTGTATGGTGATTGGTTGGGTGTGGGTAGTGGGTGTGGTGATTGGTTGGGTGTGGGTAGTGCGTATGGTGATTGGTTGGGTGCAGGTAGTGGGTATGGTGATTGGTTGGGTGCAGGTAGTGTGTATGGTGATTGGTTGGGTGTGGGTAGTGGGTATGGTGATTGGTTGGGTGTGGGTAGTGGGTATGGTGATTGGTTGGGTGCAGGTAGTTTGTATGGTGATTGGTTGGGTGTGGGTAGTGGGTATGGTGATTGGTTGGGTGTGGGTAGTGGGTATGGTGATTGGTTGGGTGCGGCTAGTGGGTATGGTGATTGGTTGGGTGCGGGTAGTGGGTATGGTGATAGGTTGGGTGTGGGTAGTGGGTATGGTGATAGGTTGGGTGTGGGTAGTGGGTATGGTGATTGGTTGGGTGCGGGTAGTGGGTATGGTGATTGGTTGGGTGCGGGTAGTGGGTATGGTGATAGGTTGGGTGCGGGTAGTGTGTATGGTGATTGGTTGGGTGCGGGTAGTGGGTATGGTGATTGGTTGGATGTGGGTAGGGGGTATGGTGATTGGTTGGGTCAGGGTAGGGGGTATGGTGATTGGTTGGGCGCAGGTAGTGGGTATGGTGATTGGTTGGGTAAGGGTAGGGGGTATGGTGATTGGTTGGGTAAGGGTAGGGGGTATGGTGATTGGTTGGGCACAGGTAGTGGGTATGGTGATTGGATGGGTAAGGGTAGGGGGTATGGTGATTGGTTGGATGCCCGTAGTGGGTATGGTGATTGGTTTAGTGCAGGTAGTGGGTATGGTGATTGGTTGGGTGCAGGTAGTGGGTATGGTGATTGGTTGGGTAAGGGTAGGGGGTATGGTGATTGGTTGGATGCCCGTAGTGGGTATGGTGATTGGTTGGATGCCCGTAGTGGGTATGGTGATAGGTTGGGTGCGGGTAGTGGGTATGGTGATTGGTTTAGTGCAGGTAGTGGGTATGGTGATTGGTTGGGTGCAGGTAGAGTTTCTGAGGATTTGTCAGTTTGAAGGGTACGTCCAGTTCCACTCTGTGTTGTCTGAAACAGAGCACTGTTCACAGCAAACTACCCAGCCTTCTGGACAACATCGACCACAACACGACACAACCCTGTCATGGCAACCTCTGCAAGATATGCCAGATCATCGACATGGACACTACCATCACACGTGGGAACACCACCCACCACGTACACGGCGGATACTCATGTGACGTGGCCAATGTTGTCTATCCCATACGCTGCAGGCAGGGATGCCCTGGGACACGGTATATTGGTGAGACCGTGCAGACTCTATGACAAAGAATGATTGGACACTGCACAATGATCCCCAGACAGGGATATTCCCTCCCAATGGGGGAACACTTCAGTGGGTCAAGGACATTCAGCCTCCGATCTTTGGGTGAGCATCCTCCAAGGCAGACTGCGAGATACACAACAACACAGAATCACTGAGCAGAAACTGATGGCCAAGTTCCACACCCATGAAGACAGCTTAAACTGTGATCTTGGGTTCATGTCGCGCTACGTGTGACCCCATTGTACTGCTCTGTATCTGTAAACTCTTCCTTACTGTCCTGCTTTGACACCATCACCTTGGTAAATTATTATGATTTCTCTACCTTAATTAGTCTGTTCATAGAACATAGAAAAGTACAGCACAGTACAGGCCCTTTGGCCCCCAATGCTGTGCCGTGGAATGTTCTGGTTTCCTGATGACTTTGGTTAGACCTTTGCCATACGACTCTTATACCTATCTTATTATCCCTGTCATTTGGTTTGTTTTCAGTGCTGCCTTCTTTTTATTTTTTTGTAATTATCTCTCCGTCTCATTTAATAGGATTAAAGACCATCCCTTCACTTGTTACTGAGCTGTTGACACTTTACTCACATGATTTGTACTTATCTTTTGGCACTCTTAATTACCAGGAGCTGCCTTGCCATTTTCTCCCTGCCCATAAATTCTGTGCTCACACACACTCCCTCCATTTTACCTAACGAAGGAGCAGTGCTATGAAAGCTTGTGATTTCAAATAAACCAGTTGGATGAAAACCTCCTGTCTTGTGATTTCTGACTTTGTCCAGCCCAGTCCAACACCAGCACCTCCACACACGACTGGTTTGAAAAATGCAATTTGGTTACAAATAGAAAACCAAAGGAACTGTAGATGCTGTAAATCAGGAACAAAAACTGCAGTTGCTGGAAGAACTCAGCAGGCCTGGCCACATCTGTGGAGAGAAGTCCGAGTTAATATTAACTCTGATTTTTCCTCACAGATGCTGCCAGATCTGCTGACCTTTTCCAGCAACTGCTGTTTCTGTTTCTGATTTACAGCATCCACAGTTCTTTTGGTTTTTATTTAGTATTTAACTCACTGCCACATCTCTTCCAGGCATGCTCACCTTGAAGAAGTTCTACTCCTCACTCGGACGGGATTTCCGTTCCAATCTTTACTGATGCCCGCTGACATTAATGTCACTGTCACTCCTGTGTTTGACCAGGTATTTGCTAAAACCCGTTTCCACGGCCATATCACATTCCTCGGTGTCTCCGGCCCAGACTCACCCCATGTGGATTCCACCGGAAGTTTCATCCCTTGTGCTTTGAATCCTCCCAGAATCACAGATATCTCCGTGATGTTCAATGTTCCACAGGCAGCTGCTCTCGCTGCTTCCAGAGATCCACACTCAGTGCCATGTGGCTTCACATGCGCACACTCGCAACCTTTCTCTCCAACAGTATGGCATCGCGCTGGCTCAGGGCTGCACCACTCCGCTGTTCTACCTCATCCTCTGGCTCATTCTCTGTGCTAACAAGAAACTTTTTCTTTTCCTTTCAGGCATCAAGGCCCACAAGATACAACAACTCAAAGATAACCGTGGCCCTCTGGATCCTTCCTCCCCTCCCCTTACCTCTGATTCCATCCCCCCACCCCCCCCCCATCAGGGATTCACCATCCCTCCTAACCTTCCGCTCTCTGATGGTGAGCACTCCGTACTCAGCAAATGTCTCGGCTTTATTCCTCTCTACCCCACCTTCATGAACTTTGGGCACGACATGACGTCAAACTCTTCTGTTGACATTGCCTCCGTGCCCATTTCTTTGGACAGGAGTCCTCTTCCCGTCCCACAGATCCCTTTGCCCAGCTCCAACACTCTCCCTCCACCTTGAGCCCTCCCTCTGGCCTTTTACTGACACTCAATGTATTCATTGAGAGCTATCAATGTGACATTCGTGGCCTCAATTTCTCTGCTCCTCTCACCAAATCCAACCTATCTCCCCCCAAACTGACTGCACTCCATGCACTTAAATCCAATGCTGACTTTGTCATTAAGCCTGCTGGTAAGGATGGTGCTGTTGTGGTCTGGCTACTGACCTCTACTGCACCAGCTCTCAGATACCTCCTCCTACCTTCTCCTGGACCATGACCCCACCATGGCACATCAGCTCTCAGACACCTCCTCCTACCTTGCCCTGGACCATTACCGCACCACGGCACATCAGCTCTCAGATACCGCCTGCTACCTTCCCCTGGGCCATGACCGCACCACGCCACATCAGGCCATTGTATCTGCTACGGTCCCTGACCTCATCCTGTGATCTATGTCCCACTGCCTACGAGCTGATAGTCCCCCACCCCAACAAAGCTTGCTTCAACTTCCTTCTGAAAATTCACAATCAGGACTGTTCCTGCAGACCCATTGTCTCCACCTGTTCCTGTCCCACAAGACTCATCTCATCCCACCTTGACTCGGTCTTTTCTCCCCAAGTCCAGTCCCTGCCAACGTACATCCATGAGTCCTCTGATGTTTTCTGTCAGTTTCAGAATTTCCAGTTTGACGGTTCTAGCCGCTGCCTCTTTGCCATGGGCATGCAATCCCTTTACACATCTATTCCGCACCAGGATGGTCTCAGGGGTCCCTCTTCTTCCTGGAGCAAAGGCCTGAACCATCCCCAGTCACCACCACCCTCCTCCGCGTGGCCAAGCTGGGCATTTATTGTCCATCCCTTGTTGCCCTTGAGAAGGTGGGGGTGACCTGCCTTTTCACCCCGCTGTAGTCCCTCTGCTGTGGGTTGACCCACAATGCTGTTAGGGAATTCCAGGATTTGATCCAGCGATAATGAAGGAATGGTGATGTATTTCCAAGTCAGGATGGAGGGGAACTTGTTCATGGTTGTATTCCCAAATGTATGATGCCCTTGTCCTTCTAGGTGAAAGTGGTTATGGGTTTGCTAGGCACTGTCGGAGGGTCTTTGGAGAATTTCTGCAGTGCACCATGTAGACACTCGTGCGACTGAGCTTCAGTGGTGGAGGGAGTAGGTGCTTGTGGGGTACATGAAACATTCCATTTTCCAGTCCTATTCCGGCCCCCACCCACAACTCTTTCTCCAATATGTTGATGATATGACTGGTGCTTCCCTCTCTCGTCCGGAATTGGAAAAGATCATAAATTTCACTTCCAGTTTCCGCCTTGCCCTCACTTTCACGAGGTCTGTCAGTTAGGCCAGTTAGTCTTACTTCAGTGATGGGCAAATTATTGGGAAGGGCTCAGGGAGTCAGGATTTATGATCACTTGGAAAGGCACAGTTTGATTCATGATAGTCAGCATGGATTCGTGAGGAGTCGGTCATGCCTCACAAACCTTACTGAATTCTTTGGAGATCTGTGACCAGTGGTGTTCCACAGGGATCTGTGTTGGGACCACTGTTGTCTGTGATATACATAAATGATTTGGATGAAGGTGTAGGTGGGTCTGATCAGCAAGTTTGCTGATGACACTAATATTGGTGGAGTAGCTGATAGTGAAGGGGACTGTCAGAGATTACAGCAGAATATAGATAGACTGGAGAGTTGGGCAGATAAATGGCAGATGGAGTTCAATCCGAGCAAATGCGAGGTGATGCATTTTGGAAGATCCAATTCCAGCGTAAATGGAAAAACCCTGGGGAAAATTGATGTTCAGAGAAATCTGGGTGTTCAAGTCCATTGTTCCCTGAAGGTGGCAACGTAGGTGGATAGAGCAGTCAAGAAGGCATATGGCATGCTTTGCTTCATCGGACGGGGTATTGAGTTCAAGAGTTGGCAGGTCATGTTACAGTTGTATAGGTGATAATGGGAACTGCAGATGCTGGAGAATCCAAGATAATAAAATGTGAAGCTGGATGAACACAACAGGCCAAGCAGCATCTCAGGAGCACAAAAGCTGATGTTTCAGGCCTAGACCCTTCATCAGAGAGGGGGATGGAGTGAGGGTTCTGGAATAAATAGGGAGAGAGGGGGAGGCGGACCCAAGATGGAGAGAAGAGAAGATAGGTGGAGAGGAGAGTATAAGTGGGGACGTAGGGAGGGGGTAGGTCAGTCCAGTCAAGACAGACAGGTCAAGGAGGCGGAATGAGGTAGTAGGTAGGAAATGGAGGCGCGGCCTGAGGTGGGAGGAAGGGATGGGGGAGAGGAAGAACAGGTTAGGGAGGCAGAGACAGGCTGGGCTGGTTTTGGGATGCAGTGGGGGAAGGGGAGATTTTGAAGCTTATGAAGTCCACATTGATACCATTGGGCTGCAGGGTTCCCAAGTGGAATATGAGTTGCTGTTCCTGCAACCTTCGGGTGGCATCATTGCGGCACTGCAGGAGGCCCATGATGGACATGTCGTCTGAGGAATGGGAGGGGGAGTTAAAATGGTTCGCGACTGGGAGGTGCAGTTGTTTATTGCGAACCGAGCAGAGGTGTTCTGCAAAGCGGTCCCCAAGCCTCCACTTGGTTTCCCCAATGTAGAGGAAGCCACACCGGGTACAATGGATACAGTATACTACATTGACAGATGTGCAGGTGAACATCTGCTTGATATGGAAAGTCATCTTGGGGCCTGGGATGGAGGTGAGGGAGGAGGTGTGGGGGCAAGTGTAGCATTTCCTGCGGTTGCAGGGGAAGGTGCCGGGTGTGGTGGGGTTGGAGGACAGTGTGGAGCGACAAAGGAATCACGGAGAGAGTGGTCTCTCCGGAAAGCAGACAGGGGTGGGGATGGAAAAATGTCTTGGGTGGTGGGGTCGGATTGTAGATGGCAGAAGTGTCGGAGGATGATGCGTTGTATCCGGAGGTTGGTGGGGTGGTGTGTGAGAACGAGGGGGATCCTCTTTGGGCGGTTGTGGCGGGGGCGGGGTGTGAGGGATGTGTTGCGGGAAATGCGGGAGACACGGTCAAAGGCGTTCTTGACCACTGTGGGGGGAAAGTTGCGGTCCTTGAAGAATGTGGACTTCTGGGATGTGCGGGAGTGGAATGCCTCATCCTGGGAGCAGATGTGGCGGAGGCAGAGGAATTGGGAATAGGGGATGGAATTTTTGCAGGAGGGTGGGTGGGAGGAGGTGTATTCTAGGTAGCTGTGGGAGTCTGTTGGCTTGAAATGGACATCAGTTACAAGCTGGTTACCTGAGATGGAGACTGAGAGGTCCAGGAAGGTGAGGAATGTGTTGGAGATGGCCCAGGTGAACTTGAGGTTGGGGTGAAAGGTGTTGGTGAAGTGGATGAACTGTTCGAGCTCCACTTTGTTTCGGCCACATTTAGAGCACTGCATACAGTTCTGGTCGCCACATTACCAAAAGGATGTGGATGCTTTGGAGAGGGTGCAGAGGAGGTTCACCAGGATGCTGCTTGGTATGGAGGGCGCTAGCTATGAAGAGAGGTTGAGTAGATTAGGATTATTTTCATTAGAAAGACGGAGATTGAGGGGGGACCTGATTGAGGTCTACAAAATCTTGAGGGGTATAGACAGGGTGGATAGCAAGAAGTGTTTTCCCAGAGTAGGGGACTCAATTACTAGGGGTCATGAGTTCAAAGTGAGAGGAGGAAAGTTTAAGGGAGATATGCGTGGAAAGTTCTTTACACAGAGGGTGGCGGGCGCCTGGAACGCATTGCCAGCGGAGGTGGTAGACACAGACACTTTAGCGTCTTTGAAGATATATCTGGACAGGTACATGGATAGGTGGGGAACAAATGGACACAGACCATTAGAAAGTAGGTGACAGGTTAGACAGAGGATCTCGATCAGCGCAGGCTTGGAGGGCTGAAGGGCCTGTTCCTGTGTTGTAATTTTCTTCATTCTTTGTCCTTTGTTCTTTGAAAGGTTGAGAGAGCAGAGGATTTTCTCTTTAGAACAATGAAGGATGAGAGGTGACTTGATAGAGGTGTATAAAATGATCGGAGGTATAGATAGAGTGGACAGCCAGAGATTTTTTCCTGGGGTGGAGATAGCTATTACGAGGGGACATAGTTTTAAAGTGAGTGGAGGTAGATATCAGGGAGACGTCAGAGGTAGGTTCTTTACTCAGAGAGTGGTCAGGGCGTGGAATGCATTGCCGGAGAGGACAGGGGAGTCGGCCTCGTTACAGACATTTATGTGGCTATTAGATAAGCAAATGAATGACAGTATAATGTAGGGGGCGGAAGTTACGTAAACCTTAGGTTTAGGGTAAAAGTTCGGCTCAACATCGTGGGCCGAAGGGCCTGTACTGTGCTGTACTGTTCTATGTTCTAGTGCAGAGGAGAAATGGGCAGTTGTTCACTAGATTGTGTTGCTGGTTGCATACAGACAGGAAGCATTGCAGGTAGCACATGAATTACCTGTAGGAGATCATCTAGGAGTGAGGAAGACTCAGGCACAGTACAAACACATTTTTATTGGCCTGGATTACATAAAGATGTGGTTGCATTTTGCCGTACGTGTTGTATATGTTCGATGGTGGAAAAGGCACAGGCAGCAATAAACCCAGCACCTTTGATGCCAATTCCCACATTTGGAGAACATTTCATACATGTAATGATTAATTGTGTGGGTCCCCCAAAGCCAAAAGTGGGAACCAGTATTTGCTAATCCTAATGGATATGTCTACCAGGTTTTCGGAAGCGAATCCATGATGGAATGTCGAGGTTAGAAGGGTTGTGGAAGTGTTGCCTGCTTCCTTTGCACATTATGGCCTACCCTGGGAGATTCAGTCAGACCAAGTGTCCAATTTTACTGCAAACTTAAGGAACCTTAAGGAAGTCATGGATAGTTTAGGCATCAAACACTTTAAATCAAGTGCGTGCCATCCTGAAATCCCAGGGAGCATCAGACCCTAAAGACAATGCTGAGGGCTTATTGCCAGGATTACTGTAATGACTGGGATAAAGGTATCCCACTTATAATGTTTTCCACTAGAGGTGCTCCAAATAAATCAACTCAGTTTACTCCATTTGAATTGATATTCGGACACAAAGTAAGAGGGCCTTTAAAATGAATTAAGGAAAAGCTGATAAATCCAGAGTCAGAGATCTAAGGAGCTGCTGGGCCTGCTGTGTTCATACAGCTCCACACTTTGTTATCTTGGATTCTCCAGCATCTGCAGTTCCCATTGTCACAGAGACCCCACAGTTGGATGATGTACCTGATGTTAGAGAAAAAGTAAAGAGTCAGTGAATTAGCTAGATAGTATTTGAAGGTGGCACAGCATCTAATGAAGCAAGAAGCAAATAAGAAATCAAAAAATTCATTTGTTTGCCCATGGGGTTGAATTATTGGTTCTGCTGGTGGTAGTAGGAGATCTCTTCTAAGTAAGTTTTAGTGGTTCTTATCAGATTGAGGAGTTGAGTCAGGTGAATTGTCTGGGAAAGATGCCAGATAGGAAAACTAATTTCTCAGGTATGTCATGTGAATTTGCTGAAACCTTACTACGATAGAGACAGGGAACCGAAGAAACAGGCATTAGTTACTGTCCAGCAGAGTGAGGAATCAGAATCCGAACCATCTGAATTTGATGTGCCTCAAAGTAAGTTAAATAATGAGGGAATTTTTAGAGAATGGGATAGGATAGTGAGCTATCTGTTTCAGGAACAGGGAACTGAATTGTAAGTCTTATCGCAGAAATATGAGGACATATGTGGGAATAGAATGGGGAGGACAACTATGAAAATGCATGAGGTTGATGTAGGGAATGCTGTTCCCATAAAACAACATCCCTGCAGGCATAATTTTCTTAAAGCCGCACAGGTACAAAAGGAAGTGGATTTGATACTGCAGGAAGATGACTTTGAAACAAATTAAAGTGAATGGAGTTTGCCGATCATATTTGTTCTGAAGCCCGATGGCACTAAATGGTTCTGTGTGGATTATTGGAAGGCCAATGCTGTAACTAAATCAGACACATACCCAATTCCAAGGCTGGCGGACTGTGTTGAAAAAGTTGGACAAGCCACTTATATCACAAAGCCAGACTAACTCCTTGGTTACTGGCAAGTAGCTTTGTCAGAGAGAGTGAAGGAAATTTCTGTGTTTATAACCTCAAATGGGCTGCAGCAATTCAAAGCAATGCCCCTTGGAATGAGGAATGCACCAGCCACATTTCAAAGCCTTATGAACACGAGTTGTGACGGGATTGACTAATTGTGCTGTCTATATAGATGACTTAGTGGCCTTTAGGCGTTGATGGAGAGATCACATGGTGCATTTGGCAGAATTATTTGAAAGACTATAGGAGGCAAAGCTGGTTATAAACTTAGGAAAAATGGAATTCGCAAAGGTTAGAAGTGATGTTCTTGGGACACAATGTCAAAAGTGGAAGGATTAGATTAGATTCCCTACAGTGTGGAACAACAAGTCCACACTGCCCCTTGGAACTTCCCACCCAGATCCATTCCCCTATAACCCACACACCCCTGAACACTACGGGCAATTTAGCATGGCCGATCCACCTAGCCTGCACATCTTTGGACTGTGGGAGGAAACCGGAGCACCCGGAGGAAACCCACACAGACATGGGGAGAATGTGCAAACTTCACACAAAACTCTCAAAACTCACTATCTCCACACAGACATTTGCCCGAGGCTGGAATTGAACCCAGGTCCCTGGGGCTGTGAGGCTGCAGTGCTAACCACTGAGCCACCGTGCCGCCCTATTGATATCGCCAGATGGCCCTGAAGGACATAAAGATGAAGGTCATTGAGGAATTTCCAAGACCATTCTCGAAGAAAGACTTACTTTGATTTTTGAAAAAGTGAAAGGGCTGTGGTCTGTGAACACAACTTTCTCCAAAATATTATTCGTAACAAAAGCCTTAAAATGTTGTAAGGCCAGCACCAAACTCAATAATTATATTTCAACAGTGGAGTATTTTCTCTGATGGGTATTGCTTTTCTTTGAAAAATACCCAATTGGCCTTTCAATTCCACCATCATCCTCTTACATCAATGCAGCTCCAATCTCGACATCGCCGGTGCCAATCACAACTCGAAAGGGTTTGAAGAAATTTGCGGTAGCTGGAGATGGTGCAGTGGTTGGCACTGCTTTTAAATTCTCAAAATGCCTCCTGGCATTGTTCTGTCTGCCTCTAGCATTTAGAACATAGAACAGCACAGCACAGCACAGAACAGGCCCTTCAGCCCACAATGTTGTGCCAACCATTGATCCTCATGGATGCACCCTCAAATTTCTGTGACCATATGCATGTCCAGCAGTCTCTTAAATGACCCCAATGACCTTGCTTCCACAACTGCTGCTGGCAACGCATTCCATGCTCTCACAACTCTCTGTGTAAAGAACCCACCTCTGACATCCCCTCTATACTTTCCTCCAACCAGCTTAAAACTATGACCCCTCGTGCTAGCCATTTCTGCCCTGGGAAATAGTCTCTGGCTATCAACTCTATCTATGCCTCTCATTTTCTTCTATCAGTAAAGCCACATACATAGTTAGAATCAGTATGAAAGGTATGCCTTTAGACTACCGAACAATGTATTTTGTGGTAAAAATGTGAAGACTTAGAAAAAAAAAACTGAAGCCATATTTTCATAATGATGGGTCTTTTTTTTCTTTAGGGGGAGGTGTTATGAAGCTGTGTAAAGTATTTATGAATTTGAAAGTAGGAAGTTAGAATTAGTTGATAAAAATGATTATGGGGAAAAGAGTCCTGTGGACTCTTTAATAATATGTGATTTGTCTGTACTTGGAATTTTATAGATGTAGGTGCACCAAGAGTCCCCAAATAGAAACAACCAGCCGAGCAGCATTTTTACCAAGATACCAGTATGAATTTGGCCAATTAATTTAAAGCAAGCACCTAGATACAGAAAAGCAATTGAACTTAAATCTGATGGTGTTGGCAACCAATCAAATTATTAGAATTTGATTATGTCATTACAGGTTAAAAAGGATGAGGGCATTTGGAAAAGTGGGGACAGTTAACTGCCATCTGAAAGAGAGAAACATCTGCCACCCACCAGAGCCAGTGCCATTCATCTCTGAGAGAAAGCCCATCTCATTATTCAAAGGTGCCACTGTATTTTCGCTCAAAATCCTCACAGGAGAAATTACAGAGAGAATCAGCAGAAGAAAGGCTTTTGTGAAGAGACTGAAAATGACAATATTCCAGAAGACAGTCTGTGTAAACTTGGAGAGATTAAGTTATAATTTATTGCTTCTTATTAATTGGATTTATAATGGTGGGACTTATAAAACATAGAACATAGAACATTACAGCACAGTACAGGCCCTTCGGCCCTCGATGTTGTGCCGACCTGTCATACCGATCTCAAGCCCATCTAACCTACACTATTCCGTGTACGTCCATATGCTTGTCCAATGACGACTTAAATGTACCTAAAGTTGACGAATCTACTACCTTTGCAGGCAAAGCGTTCCATTCCCTTACTACTCTCTGAGTAAAGAAACTACCTCTGACATCTGTCCTATATCTTTCACCCCTCAATTTAAAGCTGAGCCCCGTCGTACTCGCCGTCACCATCCGAGGAAAAAGGCTCTCCCTATCCACCCTATCAACCCTCTGATTATTTTATATGTTTCAATTAAGTCGCCTCTCAACTTTCTTCTCTCTAATGAAAACAGCCTCAAGTCCCTCAGCCTTTCCTCGTAAGACCTTCCCTCCATACCAGGCAACATCCTAGTAAATCTCCTCTGCACCCTTTCCAAAGCTTCCACGTCCATCTTATAATGCGGTGACCAGAACTGTACGCAATACTCCAAGTGCGGCCGTACCAGAGTTTTGTACAGCTTCACCATAACCTCTTCATTCTGGAACTCGATCCCTCTATTAATAAAAGCTAAAACGCTGTATGCCTTCTTAACAGCCCTGTCAACCTGGGTGGCAACTTTCGAGGATCTGTGTACTTGGACACCAAGATCTCTCTGCTCATCTACAAGACTAAGAATCTTACCATTAGCCCAGTACTTTGCCTTCCGGTTACTCCTACCAAAGTGCATCACCTCACACTTGTCTGCATTAAACTCCATTTGCCACGTCTCAGCCCAGCTCTGCAGCTTATCTATGTCTCTCTGCAACCTACAGCATCCTTCGTCACTATCCACAACTCCACCGACCTTAGTGTCGTCTGCAAATTTACTAACCCATCCTTCAACGCCCTCATCCAGGTCATTTATAAAAATGACAAACAGCAGTGGACCCAACACCGACCCTTGCGGTACACCACTAGTAACTGCTCTCCAGGATGAACATTTCCCATCAACTACCACCCTCTGTCTTCTTTCAGCAAGCCAATTTCCGATCCAAACTGCTATATCTCTCACAATTCCATTCCTCTGCATTTTGTACAATAGCCTACTGTGGGGAACCTTATCGAACGCCTTGCTGAAATCCATATACACCACATCAACTGGTTTACTCTCATCTACCTGTTTGGTCACCTTCTCAAAGAACTCAATAAGGTTTGTGAGGCACGACCTTCCCTTCACAAAACCGTGCTGACTATCGCTAATCAATTTATTATTTTCTAGATGATTATAAATCCTATCCCTTATAACCTTTTCCAACGCTTTACCAACAACTGAGGTAAGGCTCACTGGTCTACAATTACCAGGCTTGTATCTACTCCCCTTCTTGAACAGGGGAACCACATTTGCTATCCTCCAGTCATCTGGCACTATTCCTATAGACAATGACGAGTTAAAGATCAATGACAAAGGCTCGGCAATCTCCTCCCTGGCTTCCCAGAGGGTCCGAGGATAAATCCCATCTGGCCCAGGGGACTTATCTATCTTCACCCTCTGTAGGATTTCTAATACCTCTTCCTTGTGAACCTCAATCCCACCTAGTCTAGTAGCCTGTATCTCAGCATTCTCCTCGACAACTTTGTCATTTTCTAGAGTGAATACTGTTGAAAAATATTCATTTAGCGCTTCGCCTATCTCATCTGACTCCACACACAACTTACCACTACTATCCTTGATTGGGCCTAATCTTACTTCCGTCATTCTTTTATTCCTTAAATACCTATAGAAAACCTTAGGGTTTACCCTGATTCTATCCGCCAACAACTTCTCATGTCTCCTCCTGGCTCTTCTGAGCTCTCTCTTTAGGTCTTTCCTGGCTACCTCGTAGCCCTCAAGTGCCCTAACTGAGCCTTCACATCTCATCCTAACATAAGCCTTCTTCTTCCTTTTGACGAGAGATTCCACCTCCTTCATAAACCACGGCTCCCGCGCTGTACAGCTTCCTCCCTGCCTGATAGGTACATATTTATCTAGGACTCACAGGAGCTTTTCCTTGAATAAGCTCCATATTTCTAATGTGCCCATCCCCTGCAGTTTCCTTCCCCATTCTATGCTCCCTAAATCTTGCCTAATCTCATCGTAATTACCTTTCCCCCAGCTATAACTCTTGCCCAGTGGTATACACCTATCCCTTTCCATCACTAAAGTAAACATAACAGAATTGTGATCGCTATCACCAGACCTTGTTAAAACAGCATTCCAGTAGATTTAGAACAGTTAGGGAGTAGTTGGTAGTCTAAGGGGAGGAATTGCCTGTTTCATAGTGAATTTGTTAATTTGTTCACTATTATTGGGTTAAATAAATGTTTTTCTTTTTACTAGTAAGGTAGAGGCCTTATCTTCTTTCTTTTAACCATTTGTTTTTAATAGGTTAAGAGGAAAAAAGCAAACTTCTCTGGGTTTTTTGGGGGCAATTATTAGAAGGGAACCTCTAACCTCAGTTTAGCAGATTGGGGTTTGTAATAACCATAGAATCACTACAGTGTGGGAACAGGCCCTTCAGCCCATCAAGTCCACACTGGCCCTCAGAGCATCCCACCCAGACCCATCCCCATGTAGCCCACCCAATTTACACATCCCTGAAAACTATGAGCAATTTAGCATGGCCAATCCACCTAGCCAGCACATCTTTGGACTGCGGGAGGAAACCAGAGCACCCAGAGGAAACCCACGCAGACGCAGGGAGAATGTGCAAACTCCACACAGACAGTTACCCGAGGGCAGAATCAAACCCGGGTCCCTGGCGCTGTGAGGCTGCAGTGCGAACCACTGAGCCACCGTACGGCCCCGTGTTTTGGTCTAACTAGAAGAGGGGTTTGGCTCATCCCCCATCATACACATAGGGATAATCCAGGAAACTACAGATTGTGACCTTTACATCAGTGGTTGGGAATCTAATGGACTGAATTCTTAGGAATAGGATTTAGGGATAGGATTTATGTGCAGTTGAAAAAGCATGGCCTAATTAGGGACAGTCAACATGGCTTTGTGCAGGGCAGGTCATGTCTTACTAACTTGACTGAATTTTTTGACAAAGTGACCAAGGTGATCGATGAGGGTAGAGCAGTGGATGTGCCTTACATGGATTTTAGTCAGGCTTTCGGCAAGGTCCCTCATGGTAGGCTGATCCAGAAGATTAAGGTGCATGGGATCCATGGTGACTTGGCCACATAGATTCTGAATTGGCTTGTGCATAGAAGGCAGAGGGTATTGGTGGAGGAGAGTTTTTTTAAGGCTGGAGATCTGTGACCTGTGGTGTTCTGCAGGGATCCGTACTAGGACCTCTGTTTGTGATATATTTTTAAATGACTTGGATGAAAATGTAGATGTGTGGGTTGGTAAGTTTGCGGATGATACAAAGATGACTGGAGTTGTGCATAGTGTGGAAGGCTGTCAAAGGATATAGCAGGAGATAGATCAGTTGCAGAAATGGGCAGAGAAATAACAGTTGGGTTTTAATCCAGGTAAGTGTGAGGTGTTGTATTTTGGGAGATCAAATGTTAAGGAAAAGTATACAGTTGATGGCAGGACCCTGAACAGCACTGATGTACAGAAGGATCTTGGGGTTCAAGCCCATAACTCCCTGAATGTGACCACACCAGTAGATGGGATGGTAAAGAAGGCATATGGCATACTTGAATTTATTGGTCAGGGGATTGAGTACAAGAGTCAGGATGCCATGTTGCAGCTTTAGAAGCCTGTGCTTAGGTCACAGTAAGAATGTTGAGTTCATTTTCTTTTCATTTATTCATTCACAGGATGAGGCTGTTGCTGGCTAGGCAGCATTTGTTGCCCTTCCCTGATTGCCCAGAGGGCAATTAAGAGTTAACCATTTCGGGCCTACCAGGTGAGGATTCCCTGAAGGACATTAGTGAATCAGATGGGTTTTACAACAACTGGCAAGGGATTCATGGTCATCATTCGACTCTTAATTCAAGATATTTATTGAATTCAAATGCCACCATCTGCCGTGGCAGGATTTGAACACAGATCCCCAGAACATTACCTCAGTCTCTGGATTAATAGTCCAGTGATAATACCATGAGGACATCCCCCCCGCTTCTCTCCCTCAACTATGCTGGCCACATTACAGGAAGGAGGTGGGGGCTTTGGAGAGGGTGCAGACGAGGTTTTCCAGAATGCTGCCTGGATTAGAGGGTATGAGCTACAGGGAAAGGCTAGAAAAACTCAGGTTGCTTTCTCTTGCGCAGCGGAGGACGAGGGGAGATTTGGTAGAAGATTATAAAATTATGAGATGTGTGGATAAGTTGATTGTTGATGATATAGAGGAGGCAATGATCTCGTGGTATTATCACAACTGTTAATCCAGAAACCCAGATGACATTCTCGGCACCTGTGTTTGAATCCTGCCAAGGCAAATGGTGGAATTTGAATTCAATAAATATCTGAAATGAAGAGCCAAATGATGACTGTGAATCCATTGTTGATTGTTGGAAAAACCCACCTGGTTCACTGATGTCCTTTAGGGAAGGAAACTGCCACCCTCACCTGGTCTGGCCGACATGTGACTACAGACCCACAGCGATGGCGTTGACCTGTAATTGCCCTCTCTGCATGGATAAGCCTCAGAATCTATTCTCCTCAGGGTTGCAATGTCTAAGATTAGGGGACATGCATTTAAGCTCAGAGGGGTAAAGTTCATAGAGCATAGAACAAGGAACATAGAACAATACAGCGCAGAACAGGCCCTTTGGCCCTCAATGTTGCACCGACCCGTGAACTATTCTAAGCCCCTCCCCCTACACTATCCCATCATCATCCAAAGGAGATGTGAGGGACAGTTTTTTTAACAGAGTGGTAGAGATGTGGAACATGCTGCCTGGGTGGTGGAGGCAGATATTATAGGGGCATTTAAGGGACTTTTAGAAGAGCACATGAATATGCAAGGAATGGAGGGATATGGATCCAGGGCAGGCAGAAGGGATTAGTTTAATTTGGCGTCATGTTTGGCACAGCATCATGGTCTGACGGGCCCATTCCTGTGCTGTTGTGTTCTATGCTCCATGTTCTATAAGTACCAGCTATTTCACATCTCCTTGGTGTCTAAAACTAAGCATGAAGTTTTACATTAAGTTGGCATGAGTGAATTTGTTCACATGTTTGCTCTGAACATCAGCAATGTCAGCACAGGATCACCAACTCATTGCAAAAAGCCTGAAACTTTGAATGAACTCAGAATGTCCATCTACCTTTTTAAAAACAGTCATTCTGCACTGAAACGAACACCAGTTTTAACTGAATGAAACAAACTATGCAAACTGGTTGGGGCTGGGGAGGAAGGGGTGGGAGGAACAGGGAATTGCATGGTTTTTCTTCAGGTATTTTTTGAAAACAAACTGAGTGCATTTCAATAAAAATATTCAATGGTTGAAAAAGAGACATTGAGTCTTGAGCTGGCTCTACATCAGGATGAAATAAACATTAGCAATAACTTGGCAGAAATTGCTATTTATATGAACCACGGTCCTTTGCTATTCTTAGAAACTTTGCAGGAGCAATTTGCTTGATAGAGCTCAATTCTCCAACTGTATAATGTGAAAATTATACATGTGCCTGGAAGAGGAACTATCTTCACAGATACTGTTTTTCAATTCATTCTCAAGTTTTGATTATCATTGGCTGGGCTCAGCATTTATTGCCCCTCCATGATGGAAAATCAAAGAGTAGCCACATTACCGTGGGTCTGGAGTCACATGTAGGCCAGACCAGGTAAGGATGGCAGTTTCCTGCCCCGAAGGCCCAAATCGGTTTTTCCCCAACAATGGAATCATAATCATCAATAGACTGTTAACTGCAGATTTTGTTTTAAATTAAATTTAATTCCACCATCTGCTGTGGTGGGTTTCAAAACTAAGAGCCCAGGACATTCGTGGAACAATCCCTCTTCTGCACCTACACACGCCGCAAACCCCACCTCTTCCTCCGTTACATTGATGACTGTATCGGCACCGCCTCTTGCTCCCATGCGGAGCTCGAACAGTTCATCCACTTCACCAACACCTTCCACCCCAACCTCAAGTTCACCTGGGCCATCTCCAACACACCCCTCACCCTCCTAGACCTCTCAGTCTCCATCTCAGGTAACCAGCTAGAAACTGATGTCCATTTCAAGCCCATCAACTCCCACGGCTACCTAGAATACACCTCCGCCCAACCACCTTCCGGCAAGAATGCCATCCCCTATTCCCAATTCCTGTGTCCTATGTTCTATATCTCTAGTCATCAGAATTCCTCCCTTCATAATAACAGGAACATACTGTCTCTGAACTCTCATGACCTCACTTTTGAAAGTCCCCACTTGCCAAGCATCCCTTTACCTGCAAACAGCATCCCTCTATCAAGATCAAAAACTTCACAACACCAGGCTATAGTCCAACAGGTTTATATGAAGACTCAAGCTTTCGGAGTCTCGGTCCATCTTCAGGTGTCAGTTATCAACTTTTGAAAGTTCCTGTCTAATCCTGTCAAAACTAGCATTACTCTAACTTCAAACTTAACTCTCCGTCAAGGCCTGTTGTAGCAGTTGAAGGGCCACCTGGTAAGTGGGAGGTTTTCAAAATGCGACGATGAGAGTCAGGGCCAGCATGTTCTTGTTAGGGTGAAGGATGAGGTTGGCAAGAGTAAGGAACCTTGGGGTGACGAGAGATATTGAGGCCTTGGTCAAGAAAAAGGAGGCCTATGTTAGGTATAGGCAGCTGGGATCAGTGAAGGAGTATACAGGGAGTAGGAGTACACTAAAGAGGAAAACCAGGACCTGCTAAACGCGGATATGATAAGGTTAAGAAGAATCCAAAGAGATGCTTCAAGAATGTTAAGGGCAAAAGAGCAACAAGGAAGAGAATAGGGCTCCTTAAAGATCAACAAGCCCGTCTGTGTGGAACCACAGGAAATGGATGAGATCTTAAACATATATTTCATATGGTTATTTACTGGGGAGAAAGATGTGGAAACTAGGGAACTTGGAGTGATGCCTGGAAAAGAGCCCACAGTACAGAAGGGGAGATACTAGAGGTCTTAAAATACATCAAGGTAGATTAATCCCTGGGACCTGATCGAGAATATCGCAGGATATTGTGGGAAGCTAGGGAAGAGATTGTGGGGCCACTATCATTGATCGCCGTGGGTGTGGTGCTAGAAGACTGGATGGTGGCTAATGTGTGGCATTATTTAAGAAAGGCTGTAAGAAAAACCCTGGGAACAAAGAACCAGTGAGTCCGATGTTTAGTGGTGGGTAGGTTATTGGAGGGGATACTGAGAGTCAGGCAAGGACTGATTAGGGATAGTCAGCATGGCTTTGTGTGTGGGAAATTGTGCTTTACAAACTTGAATGAGGTTTTTGAGGATGTGACCAAGGAGATAGATGAAGGCAGTGCAGTGGAGTTTGTCTGCATTGCTTTAGCAAGGACTTTGACAAGGTTCCACATGGTAGGCTGATTCGTAAACAAAGTTCACGTGCAACTGAGGAAGAACTAGACAACTGGATCCAAAATTCTCTCGAAGGTAAGAGACAAAGCGATGGCAGAGATAACAAACTGTGGAGCTGGATGGACACAGCAGGCCAAGCAGCCTCTCAGGAGCACAAAGCCTGCTATGTTCATCCAGCTCCACACTTTGTTATCTCGGATTGTCCAGCATCTGCAGTTCCCATTTTCTCAAGCGACGGTCGAAGGTTGTTTTTCAGACTGAGGGCATGTGACCAGTGGTGTGCCACACAGATTGTCGCTGGGTCTACTGTTGTTCATCGCCTATATAAATGGTTTGGATGAGAATATAGGAGACATGATAAGTAAGTTTGTGGATGATATCAGTATTGGTAGTATAATGGACAATGAGAAAGGTTATCTAAATAGAGTACAACAGGATCTTGATCAGCTGGGCCAATTGGCTGAGGAGTGGCAGATGGAGTTTAATTTAGATTTGATTTAATTTAATTTAATTTGGGAAGACAGACCAGGTCAGCACTTACACAGTTAATGGTAGGAGCCTGGGTAGTGTTGTCAAACAGAGAGACCTAGGGGTTCAGGTGTAGTGTTCCCTGAAAGTGGCATCACAGCCAGACAGGGCAGTGAAGAAAACATTTGACATGCTTGCCTTTGGCAGGCAGAGCGCTGAGTATGGGAGTTAAGATATCACGTTATGGCTGCGCGAGGTATTGGTGAGGACACATTCAGAGTGCTGTGTACAATCTGGTCACCCTGTTAAAGGAAGGATGTGATTAAGCTGGAAAGGGTGTGAAAAAGATTTACAAGGATGTTATTGAGACTGGAGGGTTTGGGTGGTTAAGAGAGGCTGGGACATCTTTCCCTGAAAAGTAGGAGGTTGAGGGTGACCTTACTGAGGTTTATAAAATCAGTGACGAGGCAGTGGGGCAGCCGGGAAGGAAAGCAGTGACCATATATATCAGCAAGGCAGCTAAACCCGAGGGTCTACAACTGTAGTGTCTCCCAACCGCCCTCCTCCTCTAACCTAGTTAATAAGGTAAGGTTCATTCTAAACTTTCTCTATTGAACATAAGTTTGTTATTAATTTTATAGCAACTTGAACTAAGCTTTCTACTTTAGTACTGAGTGGGTGTTCAGATATTTGGGGTATGGATGCTAGGGCAGTTGTTTGCTCCTCCTGCAGAATGTGGCACATGGGAGACATGGCACACGTCTCCGCTGGCTACATCTGCGGGAAGTGCACCCAACTACAGCTCCTTGAAAACCGTGTTAGGGAAATGGAGCTGGAGCTGGATGAACTACGGATCATTTGGGAGGCAGAGGGGGTAATTGAGAGGAGTTACCGGGAGTTGGTCACTCCTAAGGCGCAGGACAAGGATAGTGGGTTACAGTTAGGGGGAGGAAAGGGGACAGACAGACAGTGCAGAGATCTCCTGTGGGCATTCCCCTCAGCAATAAGTATATCATTTTGGATACTGCTGGGGGGGATGGCCTACCAGAGGAAAGCCATAGTAGTCAGTTCTCTGGCACTGAGCCTGACACTGTGGCAAAGAAGGGAAGGGGGCAGAATAGAAAAGTACTTGTGGTAGGGGACTCGATAGTTAGGGGAATCGACAGGAGATTTTGTGGTCAGGATCGGGATTCCCGGAAGGTATGTTGCCTCCCTAGTGCCAGGGTCCGGATCGTCTCCGATCGGGTGTATAATGTTCTAAAAGGGGAGGGCGAACAGCCAGAAATCGTGTTACATATTGGCACTAATGATATAGCCAGAAAAAGGATTGAGGATATAAAAACTGATTTCAGGGAGTTAGGATGGAAGCTGCAGAGCAGGACGAACAGAGTAGTGTTCTCTAGTTTACTACCGGTGCCACGAGATAGCGAGGTGAGGAACAGGGAGCAGGTGCAGCTTAACACGTGGCTACGCAGCTGGTGTAGGAGGGAGGGCTTCAGTTATGTAGGCAATTGGGATGCCTTCTGGGGAAGGTGGGACCTGTACAAGAAGAACAGGTTGCATCTGAACTGGAAGGGGACCAATGTCCTGGGTGGAAGGTTTGCTCGAGTAGTTCGAGAGGGTTTAAACTAGTATGGCAGGGGGGTGGAAACCTGAGCTGTATATCGGAGGCGAGAGTTGATGCAGGTGAGGCAGTAGCAAGAGGTAGACCAGCTAGTGGGAAGGATTTTCCTGGGAAGGAACCAAGGGATCGGTTAAAGTGTGTTTGCTTTAATACAAGGAGTATCAGGAATAAAAGTGATGAACTTAGAGCATGGATCAGTACCTGGTGCTATGATGTTGTGGCCATAACAGAGACATGGGTTTCTCAGGGGCAGGAATGGTTGCTGGATGTTCCAGGGTTTAGAACATTTACAAAGAATAGGGAGGGGGGGAAAAGAGGAGGGGGTGTAGCACTACTAATCAGAGAGAGTATCACAGCTACAGAAGCTTCCATTGTCAAGGAAGATCTGCCTACTGAGTCAGTATGGGTGGAAATTAGGAACAGCAAGGGAGTAGTCACCTCGTTAGGGGTTTACTACAGGCCCCCCAATAGCAGCAGGGAGATTGAAGAAAGCATAGGTCGACAGAGTTTGGAAAAGTGTGGACGTAGTAGGGTTGTTGTAATGGGTGACTTTAACTTTCCTAATATTGATTGGAACCTCCTTCGAGCAGAAGATTTGAATGGAGCTGTTTTTGTAAGGTGTGTTCAGGAGGGTTTCCTAACTCAGTACGTTGACAGGCCGACAAGGGGGGAGGCCATTCTAGACTTGGTGCTCGGAAACGAGCTGGGGCAGGTATCAGATCATGTGGTGGGAGAGCATTTTGGTGATAGTGACTACAACTGCCACACATTCTACACAGCTATGGAGGCAAATGGGGCTAGCTCAGCTTCAGAAACCTGGCCAGCAAGGTTGGGTCGAACCATGTGTTTCTGTGCTGTATGAGTCTGGCGTTATAAAGAGTAGTACCAGTCCTAGGCCAGAAATTCTGGAATAAAACTTTGAAGACATTATTTGAAGCTGAGAATGGTTGTGCTCAGGTGGAAAATTGCTCCAGAAAGAAATTTCCAGTCCTTAAATTAAGGTCGCAAGTGTCTTAAACATTTCAAGAGTTGGAGACAGGGACTGTGCTGTGAGTACTATACCAGTGGGTTTTTATTTGAGTATGTACAAAGTGCAGGTTTGGATATTTACAACTATACAAAAGCTGTGGATTTATTCTTATTGAAGCATTGCAGCATTGTGTGCTTATGTTTCAGTGATACACAACTCACTTAAAACAAAATCAGGTTTTAGTCGCGTATAAAAACAGAACAAAAACAGAAGTTGCTGGAAAAGCTCAGCAGGTCTGTCAGCATTGGTGAAAATGAATCAGAGTTAATATTTCAGGACCAGAGACCCTTCCTCAGAATTGATGGTAGCCAGGAAAATGTTGGTTTGTATGCAGAAGATAGGGTGGGGAGAGTGTTAAGGGGTGAGGAGTAAACGATAGATGGGGTAGAGCCCCAAGGGAGAGAAGAGCGGTTGGATAGACAAAGGAATTGATCTGGCAGGGAGGGTGAGTAGCTGTTAGTGACAAAGAACAGGGGGTTTGGAGTGGCAAGCTATGTGATAACAAGGCCCATTGTGTGGTGTCGGGGCTGGGACATGGGAGAGTTTAGGCCCTAAAATTATTGAGTCTGGGGGGCTGTAGGGTGTCCAAGTGGAAAACGAGCATGCGTTGAGCTTCGTTGAAAAACTGCAGCAAGCCAGAGACAGAGATGTTGTCCAGGGAGCAGGGTGGTGCATTAAAGTAGCAGGCAACAGATAGTTCAGGGTAACACAGTGTGGAGCTGGAGGAACACAGCAGGCCAGGCAGGATCAGCGGAGCAGGAAAGCTAACGTTTTGGATCGGGACCCTTCTTCAGAAATGAAAGCATTTTCTCCAGCTCTGGATTGTTATCCTGAACTATCTGTTGCCTGCTCCCTGGCCAACATTTCTGTCTCTGGCTTGCTGCAGTGCACCAGCAAAGCTCAACGCAAGCTGGAAGAACAACACCTAATTTTCCACTTGGGAATTCTACAGTCCTCCGGACTCAATATTGAATTCAATAATTTTAAGGCCTGAACTCACCCATGTCCCAGCCCCCCACCCCACACACTAGGCCTTGTTACAACATACCCTGCCATTACACACCCCCTGTTGTTAGTCACTAACAGTCCCCATTAACAACTACTCACTCTCCCAGCCTGATCGTTAGCAACTCGTTTGACTGTCTGACTGTTCTCTCTTTGTGCACTGTCCCCACCTATTGTTTGCTTCTTCTCCCATCCCCCAACCCTATCTTCCACATATAAATTGACATTTTCCAAGCTACCATCAGTTCTGAGGAAAGCTCACCAGACCTGAAACATTGACTCTGATTTCTCTCCACAGATGCTGCCAGACCTGCTGAGCTTTTCCAGCAACTTCTGTTTTTATTTTCAATTTCTAGCATCCACATAGAGAGACAAAGAGTTAATGGCAGATGGAGTTCAATCCGGACAAATGCGAGGTGATGCACTTTGGAAGATCCAATTCAAGTGCGAACTACACGGTACATGGGAAAGTCCTGGGGAAAATTGATGCACAGAGAGATCTGTTGGTTCAGGTCCATTGTTCCCTGAAGAAGGCAACGCAGGTTGATAGAGCGGTCAAGAAGGCATACGGCATGCTTTCCTTCATTGGGCGGGGTATTGAGTACAAGAGTTGGCAGGTCATGTTACAGTTGCATCAGAGATAATGGGAACTACAGATGCTGGAGAATCCGAGATAACAAAGTGTGGAGCTGGATGAACACAGTAGGCTAAGCAGCATCTCAGGAGCACAAAAGCTGACGTTTCGGGCCTAGACCCGTCAGCTTTTGTGCTCTTGAGATGCTGCTTGGCCTGCTGTGTTCATCCAGCTCCACACTTTGTTACCTATGTTGCAGTTGTATAGGACTTTGTTTCGGCCACATTTGGAGTACTGCGCACAGTTCTGGTCGCCACACTACCAAAAGGATGTGGATGCTTTGGAGAGGGTGCAGAGGAGGTTCACCAGGATGCTGCCTGGTATGGAGGGTGCTAGCTATGAAGAAAGGTCGAGTAGATTAGGATTATTTTCATTAGAAAGACGGAGATTGAGGGGGGACCTGATTGAGGTCTACAAAATCATGAGGGGTTTAGACAGGGTGGATAGCAAAAAGCTTTTTCCCAGAGTGGGGTCTAAATTACTAGGGGTCATGAGTTCAAAGTGATAGGAGGAAAGTTTAAGGGAGATATGCGTGGAAAGTTCTTTACACAGAGGGTGATGGGTGCCTGGAACACGTTGCCAGCGGAGGTGGTAGACGCAGACACGTTAGCGTCTTTTAAGATATATCTGGGCAGGTACATGGATGGGCAGAGAGCAAAGGGATACAGGCCGTTAGAAAATAGATGACAGGTTTAGACGGAGGATCTGGATCAGCGCAGGCTCGGAGGGCCGAAGGGCCTGTTCCCATGCTGTAATTTTCTTTGTTCTTTGTTCTTAATGTTTTGAGTCCTGCATAACACTTCCGTGGTATTCATTAGACTCAAAACATTGATGCTATTTCTCTCTCCATAGATGCTGCCAGACCTGATGAGTCTCTCCAGTACTTTTTGTTTTATTTCAGATCTGCAGGATTTCGTTTTGAAGTTGGGTTTCAACCTGGAAACTGATTTGTCCAGGAATGACATCAGCGGTATCAGTGGCTGTATGTAAACTATAGGACTCTGTGTCTTTATGTAAGCTATAGGAATCTATGTCTATATAAAGTATTAGAGTCACTGTTTTGTATATACGATTTAAAGTCAGTGTCTTTATTTAATCTATAGTCTTTGCCTATACATGAGCTGCAGGATAGATCGATTTGGGTATAGGAGAGATGGGAAGATCACAGCATTGATGAATTGATCATCTAATGATACCATATGGGTAGAAGTTAATAAACAGAAACGAGGCAAAAACATTGCTGTGTGGATACTGCAGGCCACGCATCGTCCAGGAGTGATAGACCAACCAAATATGTCATCAAATTTCAGAGAACTGTGAGAATAAAAAGGCAATGATTGGCAAGAATCTTCACTACCCAAATATTCACTCTGTTGGATTTAGGGTAGTTATGGATAAAGGATAGAGCTCAGAATAAAAGAGCTAAACAAAGGGAATGCTAATTTTGCGAAGATCAGATGTGATTTGGTACAAGTGGACTGGGGGCAGTTACTTGCAATGAGGCTTTGAAGGGGGAAGTAGTGAGGGCACATGGCAAATACCTTGCTGTGAAGACAGAGGGTGGGACCCAACCTGGAGAACCTGAGATGCAAAGGGATTTAAAGCTTAAATGTTGGATGAAGAGAAAGAGAGAAGCCAAGGTAGATAAGGGAGTGTGGATGCAGAGTCACCAGATCATTATAAAAAGTACAGTGGGATCTTAAAAAGAGAATTAGAAATGCTAAGGCCGTGCATGTTGAAGCATTGGTGGATAAAAGAAAAAATACCTAAAGAGCTTTTAAAAAACAACACTTGGGTGCCGGAAATTGGAATCAGTGCACCTTTTAGTGCCAGTTATGTTGGTGCAGACTCGATGGGCTGAAGCATCTAGCAAAGATGATTCTTGATAGGAGTGAGGGAGACAGGGTAGTTGTCATGGGGGACTTCAACTTTCCAGATATTGACTGGGAACACTACAGTTCGAGTACTATAGATGGGTCAGTTTTTGTCCAGTGTGTGCAGGAGGGCTTCCTGACACAGTATGTAGATAGGCCAACACGGGGCGAAGCCACATTAGATTTGGTACTGGATAATGAGCCCGGCCAGGTGTTAGATTTGGAAGTAGGTGAGCACTTTGGTGATAGCGATCACAATTCTGTTATGTTTACTTTAGTGATGGAAAGGGATAGGTGTATACCACTGGGCAAGAGTTATAGCTGGGGGAAAGGCAATTAAGATGAGATTAGGCAAGATTTAGGGAGCATAGGATGGGTAAGAAAACTGCAGGGGATAGGCACATTAGAAACGTGGAGGTTATTCAAGGAAAAGCTCCTGTGTGTCCCAGATAAGTATGTACCTGTCAGGCAGGGAGGAAGCTGTAGAGCGCGGGAGCCGTGGTTTATGAAGGAGATGGAATCTCTGGTCAAGAGGAAGAAGAAGGCTTATGTTAGGATGAGATGTGAAGGCTCAGTTAGGGCACTTGAGGGCTACGAGGTAGCCAGGAAAGATCTAAAGAGAGAGCTCAGAAGAGCCAGGAGGAGACATAAGAAGTTGTTGGCGGATAGGATCAGGGTAAACCCTAAGGCTTTCTATAGGTATTTAAGGAATGAAAGAATGACGAAAGTAAGATTAGGCCCAATCAAGGATAGTAGTGGTAAGTTGTGTGTGGAGACAGATGAGATAGGGGAAGCACTAAATGAATATTTTTCAACAGCATTCACTTTAGAAAATGACAACGTTGTCGAGGAGAATACTGAGATACAGGCTACTAGACTAGGTGGGATTGAGGCTCACAAGGAAGAGGTATTAGAAATCCTACAGAGGGTGAAGATAGATAAATCCCCTGGGCCAGATGGGATTTATCCTCGGATCCTCTGGGAAGCCAGGGAGGAGATTGCAGAGCCTTTGGCATTGATCTTTAACTCGTCATTGTCTACAGATATAGTGCCAGATGACTGGAGGATAGCAAATGTGATTCCCCTGTTCAAGAAGGGGAGTAGAGACAACCCTGGTAATTATAGACCAGTGAGCCTTACCTCAGTTGTTGGTAAAGTGTTGGAAAAGGTTATAAGGGATAGGATTTATAATCATCTAGAAAAGAATAAATTGATTAGGGATAGTCAGCATGGTTTTGTGAAGGGTAGGTCATGCCTCACAAAACTTATTGAGTTCTTTGAGAAGGTGACCAAACAGGTAGATGAGAGTAAACCGGTTGATGTGGTGTATATGGATTTCAGCAAGGCGTTCGATAAGGTTCCCCACAGTAGACTATTGTACAAAATGCGGAGGAATGGAATTGTGGGAGATATAGCAGTTTGGATCGGAAATTGGCTTGCTGAAACAAGACAGAGGGTGGTAGTTGATGGGAAATGTTCATCCTGGAGAGCAGTTACTAGTAGTGTACCGCAAGGGTCGGTGTTGGATCCACTGCTGTTTGTCATTTTTATAAATGACCTGGATGAGGGCGTTGAAGGATGGGTTAGTAAATTTGCAGACGACACTAAGGTCGGTGGAGTTGTGGATAGTGACGAAGGATGCTGTAGGTTGCAGAGAGACATAGATAAGCTGCAGGGCTGGGCTGAGAGGTGGCAAATAGAGTTTAATGCAGACAAGTGTGAGGTGATGCACTTTGGTAGGAGTAACCGGAATGCAAAGTACTGGGCTAATGGTAAGATTCTTGGTAATGTCGATGAACAGAGAGATCTCGGTTTCTATGTACACAGATCCTTGAAGTTGCCACCCAGGTTGACAGGGCTGTTAAGAAGGCATACAGTGTTTTAGCTTTCATTAATAGAGGGATCAAGTTCCGGAACCAAGAGGTTATGGTGAAGCTGTACAAAACTCTGGTGCGGCCGCACTTGGGGTATTGCGTACAGTTCTGGTCACCGCGTTATAAGAAGGATGTGGAAGCCTTGGAAAGGATGCAAAGGAGATTTACTAGGATGTTGCCTGGTATGGAGGCAAGGTCCTATGAGGAAAGGCTGAGGGACTTGAGGCTGTTTTCATTAGAGAGAAGTAGGTTGAGAGGTGACTTAATTGAGACATATAAAATAATCAGAGGGTTAGATAGGGTGGATAGGGAGAGCCTTTTTCCTAGGGAGAGCAAGAGGGGGCACAGCTTTAAATTGAGGGGTGAAAGATATAGGACAGATGTCAGAGGTGGTTTCTTTACTCAGAGAGTAGTAAGGAAATGAAACGCTTTGCCTGCAACGGTAGTAGATTCGCCAACTTTAGGTACATTTAAGTCGTCATTGGATAAGCGTATGGACGTACATGGAATAGTGTAGGTTAGATGGGCTTGAGATTGGTACGACAGGTCGGCACAACATTGAGGGCCGAAGGGCCTGTACTGTGCTGTAATGTTCTACGTTCTATACTCTATGTTCTGTGCTGTATGAATTGATAAAGAGTAAGAGAACAACAGGGAAACAGCAATTTCGCACCACACTTTTCTATCTTCTTCCCAAAATCCATAAATCCCAACTGCCATGGCTGACACATTATCTCTGCCTGCTCCTGCCTCACTGATCTCATCTCTTTCTCCTACCTTGACTCTGTTATCTTGGATTCTCCAGCATCTGCAGTTCCCATTATCACTGATACAATTTTAACCTCACTGCGAAACCTCTTCCAGGGATGCCTCACCTGAAGAAGTTACCCTCCTCCCTCTGGAGGATTTCTCTCCCACTGCAACTCCACCTGTCTTCTCCTCTATCCATTTTCAGTGTGCCTCCCCCTCTGTCCCTATTTATTTCAGAATCCTCTCTCCATCCCCCTTTTCTGAGGGTCTCGGCCTGAAACATCAGCTTTTGTGCTCCTGAGATGCTGCTTGGCCTGCTGTGTTCATCCAGCTCCACACTTTGTTATTTCTTGGTTCTGACTCTGTTCATTCCCCATTAGTCCCTGAACTCCGCACCAACATTTCTGACACAACCAATGCCCTCCACCTTTTCCAAAATTTTGAATCCCCCAGCTGCCAACATCTCATCTTCACTGTGGATATACAGTTACTGGACACTGGGCTCCCCCACACGGAGGGCCTAAAAGCCCTCTGCTTCTTCCTTGCCCATGGGCCCAACCTGTTCCTCCTCCACTGACACTCCCATTTGCTTGGAAAAACTGGTCCTCACCCTCAGCAACTTTTCCTCTGATTCCTCCCACTTCCTACAAACCAACAGGGTCCATGGTTACCTGCACGGGCCCAAGCTGTGCCTGCCTCTTTGTAGGTTTTGTGGAACGGCCCGTCTTCCGCACCCACACCAGCCCCATCCCTCGCCTCTTTCTCTGTGACATTGACAACAGCATCGGTGCTGCCTTGTGCTCCCACAAGGAGCTCAAGCAGTTCACCAGCTTCGCCGACACCTTCACCCCTGCCCTCATTCACTTGAGCCATTTTTGACACCTCCCTCCCCTTCCTAGACATCTTTATTTCCTTTGTCGGAAACCAACGCACCACTGGCATCCATTTCAAACCCACTGATGCCCACAGCTACCTTGCCTACACCTCCTCTCACCCACCCTCCTGTAAAAATGCTATCCCATACTTTCAATTCCTCTGATCCTGCTCCCAGGGTGAGGCATTCTACTACAGAACATCCCAGATACCTTTCCACTTTAGAGACAGTAATTTCCCCTCCTCTGTAATTAAAAATGCCCCCAACCCCATCTCCTCCACCTCCTACAGTTATTGCCCTAAAACCCCCTCTCCCCCACAATACGAAAGGTCGAATCTCTACAGTCCTCACCTGCCCCACCAACCTCCAAATCCAACGCATCATCCTCTGAAATTCTGCCACCTACAATCAGACCCCACCACCAGAAAGATATCACCCTCACCACCCCCGTCCGCTTTCCATGGGAAATGTTCACTTCGCAACTCCCTCGTCAGCTCTATACTCCCCACCAACCTCTCCTTGGCCTCGTCCACTGTCCGACTGAGGCCAATCGTAACCTGGAGGAACAGCACCTGATATTTTGCCTTGGGAGATTAAAGCCTAATGGCCTCAATATTGACTTCACCAACTTCAACATCCCTTCACTCCCAACCTTATCCCACATCCAGCCTTCCCCCCTCATGTCCCTGACCTGACCTAACCTGTCCATCTTCATACTCACCTATCTGCTCCACCCTTCCCATTGACCAATCACAATAATCCCATGCCCGCATCCACCTATCACTGTCTCTTCTACCTTAGCCCAGCCCCATCTTCTCCCTCTAAATACATCTGGGCTCCCCTCCCCAGAACTGATGAGGGGCTTTGGCCCAAAACATTGACTTTTCTGCTCTTTGAATGTTGTCTGACCTGCTGTACTTTTCAGCTCCACATTTATTGGCACTGGAGAGACAGCAAGGCCTTCACTTATTTGTCACACCTCAATAGAGGAGCACATAGGAAATCAAGTCCCACTGATCCTGGGATCACTACAAAAGTTAGAGGTTTTTAGAATTATGCAGATTCCTGAAATTCAATGTCTTTTGGACCTACGTTGATGAAAGCACTGACCAAGTTTCTGTACTTAATAAAAATGACTAATTACTATAGCTAATTAAATTGTAGCAACTGACAAACATTTATAAATCATTGATTACAACTACAATAATTAGAACTCTCACCACCTGTACCTTACACACACACGCACAAATACTTCAGTAGTTTCTACACATAACAGAGATAGGAGAGGCGCTAAATGAATATTTTTCAACAGTATTCACACAGGAAAAGGACAATGTTGTTGAGGAGAATACTGAGATACAGGCCCTTAGACTAGACGGGATTGATGTTCACAAGGAGGGGGTGTTAGCAATTCTAGAAGGTGTGAAAATAGATAAATTCCAATGTCCAGAGATAATGGGAACTGCAGATGCTGGAGATTCCAAGATAATAAAATGTGAGGCTGGATGAACACAGCAGGCCAAGCAGCATCTCAGGAGCACATTAATTCCAATGTCCAGATGGGATTTATCCTAGGATTCTCTGGGAAGCTAGGGAGGAGATTGCAGAGCCTTTGGCTTTGATCTTGATGTCGTCATTGTCTACAGGAATAGTGCCAGAAGACCAGAGGTTAGCAAATGTGGTTTCCCTTGTTCATGAAGGGGAGTAGAGACAACCCTGGAAATTATAGACCAGTGAGCCTTACTTTGGTTGTGGGTAAAGTGTTGGAGAGGATTATAAGAGAGAGGATTTATAATCATCTAGAAAGGAATAATTTGATTAGGGATAGTCAAGACGGTTTTGTGAAGGGAAGGTCGTGCCTCACAAACCTTATTGAGTTCTTGGAGAATGTGACCAAACAGGTGGATGATGGTAAAGCGGTTGATGTGGTGTATGTGGATTTCAGTAAAGCGTTGGATAAGGTTCCCCACGGTAGGCTATTGCAGAAAATATGGAGGCCTGGGATTGAGGGTGATTTAGCGGTTTGAATCAGAAATTGGCCAGCTGTAAGAAGACAGAGGGTGGTGGTTGATGGGAAATGTTCATCACGGAGTTCAGTCACTAGTGCTGTACCACAAGGATGTGTTTTGGGGCTACTGCTGTTTGTCATTTTTATAAATGACCTGGACGAGAGTGTAGAAGGATGGGTTAGTAAATTTGCAGATAACACTAAAGTCGTTGGAGTTGTGAATAGTGTGGAAGGATGTTGCAGGTTACAGAAGGGCATCGATAAACTGCAGAGATGAGCTGAGAGGTGGCAAATAGAGTTTGATGCGGAAAACTGCGAGGTGATTCACTTTGGAAGGAGTAACAGGAATACAGAGTTCTGGGCTAATGGTAAGATTCTTGGTAGTGTGGATGAGCAGAGAGATCTCGGTGTCCATGTACACAGATCCCTGAAAGTTGCCACCCGTGTTGATAGGGCTGTTAAGAAGGCGTATCGTGTGTTAGGTTTTACTGGTAGAGGGATTGAGTTTCGGAGCCATGAGGTCATGTTACAGCTGTACAAAACTCTGGTGCGGCCGCACTTGGAGTATTGCGTACAGTTCTAGTCGCTGCACTATAGGAAGGAAATGGAAGCATTGGGAAGGGTGCAGAGGAGATTTACCAGGATGTTGCCTGGTCTGGAGGGAAGGTCTTACGAGGAAAGGCTGAGGGACTTGAGGCTGTTTTTGTTAGAGAGAAGAAGGTTGAGAGGCAACTTAATAGAGACATACAAGATGATCAGAGGATTTGATCAGATTAGTGAGAGCCTTTTTCCTCGGATGGTGACGGCAAGCACAAGGGGACATAGCTTTAAATTGAGGGGTGATAGATATCGGACAGATGTCAGAGGTAGATTCTTTACTCAGAGAGTAGTAAGGGTGTGGAATGCCCTGCCTGCAACAGTCGTAGACCTGCCAACTTTAAGGGCATTTAAATGGTCATTGGATAAACATATGGATGATAATGGAATACTGTAGGTTAGATGGGCTTCAGTTTGGTTTCACAGGTCAGCACAACATCGAGGGCCGAAGGGCCTGTACTGCGCTGTAATGATCTATGTTCTGTGTTCTAAAACAGTTGCTGAGATGATTGTTACGATTCTTTTGTTGTTCAGAATGCTGCTTTTCCATCTTACTTCTCGAGACGCTTCCACTCATTTGCAAGATGCACAGGGTGACTGCTTCACACTTATAGGATGTCTATGGTTTATTAATTAAAAGTTATGGCTTACACTAAGTGCTGAATAAAATAAACAATTTTTCCCCTCAGGTTTGAATTGGATTTTTTCCGCAGAGAACTGCAAGAGTTCCTGAGCTGGTGGAAGTCTGAAGGCATGTATCAATCTTGTTCACTACCTCAATATGTTCTGCTACCTGAGAAGATCCATGTTATTAAAATTTGCTCAACAGTCCACAGACCAATCAGCTATTTGCAGTGTCTGAATCCACATTTGTGCACAGTCCTTAGGTCCGACTCGTCTGCAAACCACATGTCAACTACATAGAACACAGAGCATAGAACTGTACCGCATAGCACAGGCCCTATGGCCCATGAAGTTGTGCTGAACTTTTACCCCAAAACTAGGGTCTATCTGACCTCCACCCTACCTTATACTATCATCCATATGCCTATCCAGTAGCCGCTTAAATGCCCCTAATGAGGCCGACTCCACTACCCTCTCTGGCAAGGCATTCCACTCCAACAACTACTCTCTGAGGAAAGAACCCTCCTCTGACGTCTCCCCTATATCTACCTCCACTCACTTTAAATCTATGCCCCCTCGTAATAGCTACCTCCACCTCAGGAAAAAGTCTCTGGCTGTCCACTCTATCCATACCTTTGGTCATTTTATACACCTCTATCAAGTCAACTCTCATCCTTCATCATTTTAAAGAGAAAAGCCCTAGCTCTCTCAACCTTTCCTCGTAAGACGTTCCCTCTATTCCAGGCAACATCCTGGTAAATCTCCTCTGCTCCTTTTCCAATGCTTCCACATCTTACCTGTAATGAGATGACCAGAACTGGACACAATACTTCAGATGTGGCTGAACCAGGCTTTTGTAGAGCTGGAGCATAACTTCACGGATCTTGAATTCAATCCTTCTATTAATGAAATCTAACACACCATGCGCCTTCTTAACAACTCTATCCACTTGGGTGACAGTTCTCAGGAAACTGTGGACATGAATCCCAAGATCCCTCTGCTCCTCCACACTGCCAAGAATTTTTCTGTTAACCCTGTATTCTGCTTTCAAGCTTTTCCTTCCCAAATGAATCACCTCACGCTTTTCAGGGTTAAACTCCATCTGCCACTTCTCAGCCCAGCTCTGCATCCTATCAGTGTCCCTTTGTAATCTAGAACAGCTGTCTGCACTGCCCACCACAATCCGTCTTTGTCTCATCCGCAAACTTACTAATCCACCCTTCCAGTCCTTCATCCAAATCATTTACAAAAATCACAAATTGAAGAGGACCCAGAACAGATCCTTGAGGTCCACCACTCGTGCCCGAGCACCATGTTGAATACTTTCCATGAACCACAGCTGGAGACAGCAGTGGTGTAAATGGCACTCACAATGATATTTCAGTCACTTGCTTTCAAAATATCAATCCTCAACAATCCTTAGTTTTTTTTAAAAAAACTATCGCCCTTTTCTCATTTCAGCCCACAATCAAAAATTCAGGAAAATAAAAAGACACAGATTTTACACTGTGTAAAGCAAAGTTCCATGGAGCTTGGTGCTGGGTTCTTGCTGTTTTCATTGTAAACTAACGATTTGCATGTAAATATTTGACTATGATCAATAAGTTTGTGGATGACACAAAAAAAGGCCAGATGGTAAATTGTGAGGAGGATAGCTATAAATTATCAAGAGTGGTCAGTTGGGCAGGACACTGAGAAATATAACTTAGCCTGGAAAAGTGGGAGATAATTTGACAATGGCATTACACTATGAATGATAGGGCCCTGGAAAGTATTGAAGATCAGAGGGTCCTCAAAATAAAACCAAGAACTGCAGATGCTGGAAATGTGAAACCAAAACAGAAATTCCTGGAGAAACTCAGCAGGTCTGGCAGCATCTGGGGAGAGAGAAACAGAGTTAACATTTCAAGTCCAATATAACAAAGTGTGAAGCTGGATGAAACAGCAGGCCAAGCAGCATCTCAGGAGCACAAATGCTGACGTTTCGAGCCTAGACCCTTCATCAGAAAAGGGGGATGGGGAGAAGGTTCTGAAATAAATAGGGAGAGCCTCTCCCTCCACCCCTCTCCCCCTCTCTCCCTATTTATTCCAGAACCCTCTCCCCATCCCCCTCTCTGATGAAGGGTCTAGGCACGAAACGTCAGCTTTTGTGCTCCTGAGATGCTGCTTGGCCTGCTGTGTTCATCCAGCTTCACACTTTGTTATCTCGGATTCTCCAGCATCTGCAGTTCCCATTAGCACTGGTAAATCTGGGATTGTTTTCCTTGGAATAGTGAAAGGGAACCTGACGGTATAAGATTATAGATAGGATGGATAGGAAATCACTTTACTAGTACAGAAGGTCAGTAATTCAGGGGCACAGCTTTAATATATGGACTAGACGAGGAGGAGCGCTTAGGAGAAATGTTTTCATTCAGAGTTGTGGGGGGGGGGGGAGTCTGGAACTCACTGCCTGAAAGCAAGGTTAAGTCAAAAATATTTAAGCAGTACTTAGCCATTCACTTGCATTGCTATGGGCCAAGAGCTGGAAAATGGAATTAGTGTAATGTTGGCCAGTATTGACACGACGGGCTGAATAGCCTCGCCCTGTGCTGTAAAAGTGCATGAGTCTATTGCGAGTCTGCTTTAGTATTTAATCTATATAGCAGTCAATGCGTGTATACCATCTATAGGTGTCAGTGTGTGTGTATGAGATATAGCGAAAGGCTATCCAGCAGTGAGTTAATGCTAAGGTTCTCTCTCTCTCCCTCTCTCTCTCTGGGTCCGGCTGGCTGCTGCTGGTGAAGGTATTTCGTGTGTCCCTTCCCCCAGTCTGTCTGTGGGGAAACCGCACAATGACCAGTCTGTACACGGAACAGGAGCTACGTTTTCCATTGAGCTGGAACCTGGCGGCAGTTCTCGAGCCGCAGCTCTCTCTCTCTGACCACAGCCCCAGCCCGGGGCTCAGGAGGGGGCTGTGTGCGTGGCCAGCAGCTGTTCCCGAAAGCATCTCCCCAACCTCCCAACCAGCTCTCTCTCTCTCCCTCGGTCTGTGTCACTCACTCTGCGCCCGACCGCCTCTGTCTCATACACTCGGTCTCTCTCTCTCTCACACTCTGTCTCTCTCACACTCCGCCTCTCTCTCTCTCTGTCTCTCTGTCTGTCTGTCTCTCTCCGTCTCTCAATCTGTCCCACCGTTTCTCTCTCACACACACTCTCTCTGTCATTCCCTCTGCGCCCCTCCGTCTCTCTCTCTCATATACTCCGTCTCTCTCTCTCTTTCTCTCTGTCTCAGTCTGTCACTCTCTGTCTCTCAATCTGTCCCACCGTCTCTCTCTCACACTCTGTCTCTCTCACACTCCGTCTCTCTCTCTTTGTCTCTCTCTCTGTCTGTCTGTCTCTCTCCGCCTCTCAATCTGTCCCACCGTTTCTCTCTCACTCTCTCTCTGTCTGTCTGTGTCACTATCTCTGCGCCCCACCGTCTCTGTCTCACAATCTGTCTCTCTCACTCTCTCTCTGTTTCTCTCACTCTCCGTCTCCCTCTCTCCGTCTCTCAATCCGTCTCTCTCACTCTCTCTGTTTCTCTCACACTCCGTCTCCCTCTCTCCGTCTCTCTCTGTCTCTCTTCCCCCACCCCGTCTGCACACACAATCTCTCTGCGTCTCCCTTACTCTCTGTCACTCACTCTCTCTCTCTGTCCTTCTTTCTCTTCCTCTTAGAGCCCCCACCACCGTGTGTGTGTCTGTCTGCGTCTGTGTCTCACTGTCTCTGTCTCGGTGCCTGCCTTTAACCCCTTCCTTTCTGCCGTTGGGAGCAGTGATGGTTGGGGAGTTACAGGGGAATCGAGTTCTCAGTGAGGAGCTGTCGGGGCTGAAATGGATCTCTTTGGGGCGAGAGTTTCAATCGCTCCCTTCTCTGCTCCCACTGATTGGTGGAGCAGATGCTGTGAGTTGATTCCATTCCAGTTCCCAATACCAGACTCTTCAGCAGAGAATAACAAGAGAATTTCCGTGTCTGAATCCAGGGGAATCGCACAGAGAGAACCTGATTCAAATTTTTCACCCACCGGGAACCAGCCGTTTGTACAAATTAAACTGAAATGGAACCACTTTCCAGAGAATTGAAAGCTGCTGATTTCAAGGACCTCAGCGTTTCTCTTAAACTGCAGCTCACATCAGCGCGGGATTAAATCACACGGGATTTCTCACTGTCCCTCTCTCTTTCTCCCTATCTCACCCTCTCACTCCATCTCCCTGTCCCTTACTGTTTCTCTCCCTGTCCCTAACTCACTCTCTCACTCCCTCTCCCTTTCCCTATCTCACTCTCTCCCTCCCTGCCCCTATCTCACTCTCTCCTTCCCTGTCCCTATCTCACTCTCTCTCTTCCTGTCCCTATCTCACTCTGACTCAGTTCTCTGTCCCTATCTCACTCTCTCTCTCTCCCTGTCCCCATCTCACTCTCTCTCTCTCCCTGTCCCCATCTCACTCTCTCTCTCTCTCCCTGTCCCCATCTCTCTCTCTCTCTCTCTCTGTCCCTATCTGACACTCTCTCCATGATCTCTTTATCGGCCTGCTCCTTTTCCTCTCTCTCTCTGACTGAACCTTTCTGTGTCTCCTTCTTTATCGTTGTGTTTCTCTCTGGTCTCTCTTCCTAGCGGTGTGCCCTTCTCTCTCTCTGTGTACCTTTCCATCTTCGTCTCACTCTCCTTATCTGCCTTTCTGTTTTTCTTTCTCTGCCCGTCTCCCTCCCTCCCTCCCTCCCTCTCTTACGCTCTCTATGTTTCTCTCTCTCTCTCTGCTGTCATTCCCCAGCGGTTTTGCTGTGAGGTGTTTCCCAGGGAGAGGAAACGGGATAGAGGGGTTGTTCTTCTGGACAGTGCTGACTTGGAGCCAGGGGCCAATGGTACGGGGGCATGTGCATTTGGCTGGCGCTGATTTGCTGGGGCAGGTGATTGAGTTCAGTTTTAGGGGCTGGTGATTCGCTGTCAGTCTCCATCCCCCAAGGCCCCTGCACCCACCCCCTACCTTTGACAGGGGCCTTTCCCTCCCCTGCCCCCTCCCCCAGCCCCTGGCCAGGAGCTGGGCTCTCACTGAAGCTGGGAGCGAGTGGGAAGGACAGCAGAAGCGGCTCAGATCCTTGGCTGCCTCAATCTCTCAGTCTCCCTGCGTCCCTGTGTGAGAGGCAGCACTCACTCTGTGTCTCTCTCTCTCTCTCCCCCCACCACCTCCCCTCCCAAACCCTACCCGCCTTCCCTCCCGGTGTCTGGTTCGGTAGCCAGCCCGCTCTGGAATCCCGGCTACTGCTCATATTCCCGGCAGCAGCATCATGGAGAGTCCGGAGGAACGGGAGAAAGCCAAAGGATGGGTGCGAATTTCCACTTTCCTCACGCTCACCTGGATGAGCTTTCTCCAAGTTTCCAGCGTAACAGGAGGTGAGTCTCAGGATCAGTAAAGCCCGCTCCCAACTTCCAAACTTTCCCACCGCTTTCTACACACTTACTGACACTCCGCGACTCCCCCCACCCCCCCAACCCCGGTTTGTCTGTCTGTCTATCTGTCTCTATCTATCTGTCCGTCTCTCTGTGGTTCTCTCTCTCTCTCTCTCTCTCTCTATCTCTCCCTCTCTCTGTGGTTCTGTGTCTGTCTCTCTCTGTCCCTCTCTCTATGGTTCTCTCTCTCTGACCCTTTCTCTGTGGCTCTGTCCCCCTCTCTCTGTTCCCCTCTCTCTATCTCTCTATCTGACCCTGTCTCTCTATCTGTCCCTCTCTGTGGCTCTCTCTCTCTCTCTATCTATCTATCTGTCCCTCTCTCTCTCTCTCACTGTCTCTCTTTCTGGTTCTGTCTCTGACATTCTGTTCCTCTATATGGCCACCCCTCGGACCTATCTCTGTACCCCCCCCCCCCCATCCCTGCCCACCTTCCACTGTCCCGATGCCGTCAGTTTCCTCATCTGCCTTTACCTCTATTCCCCTCTTTCTCTCGGACTCTCTCTATCCAAATCCCTCATTATCTCCCCCACCTCAGCTCCATTCTGTGCATTCCTCTCTATCATCCCTTTCTCTCTATACCGCTCCCTGTTTCTCTAATCTCTCTTTGCACCATCTCCTGCTCTCTCACTGTCTTTTCCAGTCCCCGTTCCCTCTCTCTACCCCCCCAACTCACTTCCCCCCACTCCGTCTCCCTCCCCCAAACCCCACTCCTCTCTCTCCCGTCCTCTCTCTCGCCCCCCACTCCAACCCTCCCCTCTCCCCTCCTTCTCCTGCCCTCTTCCCCTCTCACTCCCCCCACCCTCTCTGTACCCCTGTCCCTCCCAATTGCGGGTTTCACTGGGACGCCGGGACAGGGGTTTGTGCTGGGGTTTCGGGCCCGGGTTTTGGTGAGGGGCCGGAAGCCGGACTGAGGCTCTCTCTTGTGGGGGGAGCTCCCTATATGGACCGCAAGGTGAACCGGAGGGTGAGAGCGGCGGCCCGGGGGCGGTGAGGTGTGGAGGGGTGTTGGGGGGGGGGCGGTGATGTTAGGGAGTTAATGTCCCCTGCACAGGAGCTAAATTCATTGGAAGCTCCCCCACCCCCAGAGCTCCCAGCCCCCAGGGCATCACTCCTTCTGCAGTACAGACAGATCCTTTTAACAGATCCCGCACGACCCCATTGGAACTGCTTCCCGTTCGCCCAAGACAGAGTGGGCCACTGAACCAAGACTGTGTCGGAACGGTCTCAGAACCAAACCCTAAGGTTCCAAACAACTCAGTGTAAAACAGTTCCCCTCACCTCCATCCCCGGGGCTTTTCTCCGATTCCCTTCAATCTGTCTCCCTCTGGCCCGTGTCCCTCCTGCCTCTGGAAACACTGCTTCCTGATTTCGAGATCAGAGCCTCTTGATTTACTTGATCAAACTTTCGAACACTTCAACTAAATTCCCCTGAAACTTCTCTGCTCTAAGGAGAACAATTCCAGCTTCTCCATTCTCTGCACATTCACTGAAGTCCCTCATTCCCTGCTCCTATTCCAGTAAATCTCCTCCATACCCTCTCCAGGACACTGTGTAAATATATCTTGTGCATATGCTGTGTGATATTGTGAAGGGGCTATTTGATTGATTATATATTGTGTTCACTGTACAAATTGTGTACAGGACACACTATTCACTGTATGGGCTTTTACTGTGTACACACTGTTCATCAATTTGTTTGTACTTAGCTCATGTGTGGCTGAGATTAAAGCTGGGCTAAAACAGGAATATCAAAGTGATCAAAGGAATTTGTAGTAAAAATTACACTTGAAAATTTTAGAATGAAGTGTAAATACAGAGACCAGGGGCTCCTGGGGCTCCCAGTTCAGTCAAGGTGGGGAGTTTAGTGAGAACAGGAGCCAATCCGGTTCTTGCACTCATTCATCCAGGCTGACTGGAGCAGGACTCGCTGAACCTCCAAGCGGACCATTCTGGGAGTGCCGGGACATTCAGTGTTTGTGACAGAGATGGGGTGAGAGAGAGAGACGGGGTGAGAATGAGTCTGACAGAGTGTGAAAGTGTGGAACAGTGTGTGAGTGTGAGAAATGGGGGCAAATGTGTGTACAAAACTGAGGGGGCTATTAGGAGACAGTAAAATGAATGGGGGAAGGGTGGGAGGGTGGAGTGAGTGTGTAGGTGGGGAATGAGTGTCTGACGGGTGCTAGTGTGAGTGGTTGTGGTGTTGGGGGGGCTAATGTTTGTGGGGTTGGGGGTCAGTTTCTGTCTCTCTGGGTGGGGGTGCAGGCCTGCACTGAGTTTAGGGCTGGGAGGTGGGCAAAGAGATTCACTCCTACCTTGGGAAACGAGGTTAGAGTTGGGAGTGAGGCTGGGCTCAGAGATCAGGTCAGTCCCCTCAGAATCACAGGCACAACCTGAGACTGGGTCAGTGCCCTCCCTTGAAATGAGCCATCACTAGGAATTCATAGCTGTTCAAATATTGACTTGGTGTGGGGGAGGGGGATGAGGAGGAAACGCTTTGGCAGTGTGCTGTCCTTCTGGGGAAGGAGCTGCTTCCTGAATGTGAATCTGTGACAGCAGACTGTCCTCCGGCCCCCACCCCCACCCCCCACCTCACAATGGATCTCCTTTACAAACCAATCTGTAATGTTTACATTAAAAAGTCTCCTTGGTCCTAACCGAAATAGGAACCCTCCTTCTGTTAGCTAACTCTCACTGACTCACCAACCCTTTCTCCAAAGGTGAGTTGAGCAGGCTGCATTTTACTGAGTATACCCTCACAAAATGGGAATCAGGGGCAGAACTCTCTGCAGGATTCCACGGGAGGCAGACCTGACACATAGGAACATGATCATTGAAGGTCAATCATCTCAGCTCCAGGATATCTCTGCAGGAGTCCCTCGGGGTAGTGTCCTCGGCCCAACCATCTTCAGCTGCTTCATCAATGACCTTCCCTCCATCATAAGGTCAGAAGTGGGGATGGTCACCAATGATTGCATAATGTTCAGCACTATTTGCAATTCCTCAGATACTGAAGCAGTCCGTGTTCAAATGCAACAAGATCTGGACAATATCCAGGCTCAGGCTGACGAGTGGCAAGTGACATTTGCGCCACACAAATACCACACAGTAACGATCACCAAGAACCTAACCACTGTCCCTTGGTATTCAATAGGCATCACACCATCCTTGAAACCCCACCATCAACACCCATTAACCAGACACTTAACTGGACTTGCCATTTAAGTATCTGGTTCAAGAGCAGGTCAGAGGCTTGAAACCCTGCAGTGAATAATCACCTCCTGACTCCCTGGAGCCTGCTGACCATTCTCAAGGAACACGTCAACATTGTGATGGTGTTCTTTCCACTCCTCAGGCATCACCTTGCAAATCCATGGCCACTTCCATCTAGAAGGACAAGGGTAGCAGACATATGGGAACACCACCCCCTGCAAGCTCCCCTTTGAGTTACTCACAATCCTGACTTGGAAATATATCACCGTTCCTTCACTGTCACTGGGTCAAAATCCTGGAACTTGCTTCCTAATGGTATTATGGGTCTACCATCAGCAAATGAACTGCTAGAGTTCAAGAAGGCAGCCGACCACCACATTTTTAAGAGCAATTAGGGACAAGCAATAAATATTGGCCAGCAAGCAACACTCACATCCATGAATGAATTAAAAACAAATGCCTCACATTTCAGGAGTAGTTTAAGGTGAAACTATCTGAGCTGAGGGGATTAGTGACCTGTTCAGTCTTGTTGGAAACAGGCTGGGCTTTCTCTGGGACTCTATTATTTCAGCCAGATGGAAACTCATGACGGTACTAAATTAGACAGTAGATTCATGATTTGAGCGTGAGAATGTGCCATTCGGCCCATCTATCTGTGCTGGCTGGAACAGTGTGCAGAGAAAGCCAGGGGCTCACATTTCCAGTCCCCTGTGATTCTTCTTCAGACTCTATTTGACCCGTATCAGACTCCAGATGTGCTGCATTTCTCCAGTTCTTTCTACTTAAACGTCAGATTTTCAGCATCTGTAGTTCTTTGCTTTTGTCCACCTGCTGATTTTGAAGGATTTATTTAATGAGATCCACTCTTCCATTAATGCATTATCTTTGTGAACATAGTCAATTAGCTTGGAAAGTTCGAGAGAGCCGAATGCATTCCAGTTCACAGGAAATTTTAATTTATGAAATATTCTGCACAGTTTTGTTGTTTTTGCTCACACTGCTTCCATTTACGAAGCAAGTATCCCATGCCTCATCTTAACCACCTCGCTATCTTTTAATGTTTGTGAATCTGGCCCCAGTGACACTACCCTTAGCATCCCCGACCCCCTCCCGCCGTGCCCTGACCCCCTCCCGCCGACCCTGACCCCCTCCCGCCGTGCCCGAACCCTTCCCAATGTCCCCAACACCCTCCCGACATCCCTAATACCTGACATCCTCCTGTCACACTCTGAGGCTTCACAGCCCCCCGCACCCTCCCTGACGCCCTCCTTTACCAACTGACACCTCTCCACAAACCTGTCCTGCCAGGCCACTCCCCTGCTCAATATACCCCAGACCCCCACACCAACACCTCCTGAGATCCCCCCCTCCCCAGTGCCTCTGCTCTTGTGCCTTGCACCCACCCACAAGGGTGCCATTTGGATTATGTTCCAATGTTGTACCTGCTCATCTCCATCACTTTATTTTGATCTACATCAAATTACTTTTGCTCTGGTTCTGCCCATTCTCTCAATCTGTCTGTCCTTCTGAAACCTCGTACTGTCGTGCCCGCTGTTTCCGGCCTTCGTTAACTGCTGCACTGTCCACTGGCCTCCACACCAAAATCTCACTTCCTTACACACTGAGCGAGAGACCTCACTATCCAAGCACTGGCCCCATCGGGAACCCGCTAGAGGCTTCCTCCCCAGTCCCAATCTCAGGAAGTTTAACCCCTTTGTGCCTCTATCTTTCTGGGATGACAGTTTTGGATGAATGAATGTCAAGGCAGTGGTTAGATTGTCTCTTGTTGGTCATAGCCTGGCATTTGTGTGGCACGATCGCTACTTGCCACTTGTCAGACCAAGCCTGGATATTGTCCAGATCTTGTTGTATGTGAACACGGCCTGCTTCACGAATGGTGCTGAACATTGTGAAATCATTGGCAAACATCCCCACTTCTGAGGAATTCCTGCAGAGATGCCCTGGAGCTGAGATGACTGACCAGCCACAAGCACAACCACGTTCCTGTCTGCCAGACACGACTCCAACCGCCGGAGAGTTTGCCCCCTGATACCCAGTCATTCCAGCTTTGTCAGGGCTCCTTGATGCCACACCCGGTCAAATGTGGCCTTGATATCAAGGGCTGTCACTCTCACTTCATCTGTGGAACTCAGCTCTTTTGTCCATGTTTGAACTGAGGGTGTAATGAGGTCAGGAGCTGAGTGGCCCTGGCAGAACCCAAACTGGGCGTCACTGAGCAGGCTATTGCCTAGAGGTATTATCACTGGACTGTTAGCCCAGGGACTCAGACAATGTTCTAGGGGCCTGGGTTCGAATCCCGCCACGGCAGCTGGTGGAATTTGAATTCAATAAATATCTGGAATTAAGAATCTAATGGTGACTGTGAATCCATTGTTGATTGTTGTGAAAACCCCATCTGGTTCACCAATGTCCTTTAGGGAAGGAAACTGCCATCCTTACCTGGTCTGGCCTACATGTGACTCCAGACCCACAGCGATGTGGTTGACTCTTAACTACTCTCTGGGTAATTAGAGATGGGCAATAAATGCTGCCTGGCCAGTGATGCCCTCACCCCGTTAATGAATAAAGGAAAGGTGTTTTATATGTTTGGTATGAAAGGTGCTGTCGATCATTGTCTTGAAGCAGAATAGTGGCAACAGTGCAGGCTTCATCCCAGCCCTGGCCGGGGTATCTTGCCTTTTTAACCCTGTCCCTGAGAATATCAGCAACAGTGAACAGCATTGAAACAACTCGGGGTGAAGCACCAGCAGACAGAAAGTCAAAGTATACTCTCTGCACAGATCACATGTAGACAGAATGATGAATGCACGCAAGAACATAGAACATAGAATACAGAACAGTACAGGCCCTTCTGCCCACGATGTTGTGCCGACCTATTATCCTACTAAGATCAATTTACCCTGCATACCCTACATTTTACTATCCTCCATGTGCCTACCCAAGAGTCACTTAAAAGTCTCTAAAGTGTCTGACTCGACTACCGCTGCCAGCAGCACATTCCACACATCCACCACTCTCTGTATGAAGAACCTACCTCTGACATCTCCCCTACACCTTCCTCCAATCACCTTAAAATTATGCCCCTCATAATAGCCTAAAGAACCAGTGTCCTTCCGAACTGCGATGAGGAGGAATTTCTTCAGCCAGAGGGTATTGAATCTGTGGAACCTATTGCTGGGGAGGCCAGGTCACTGGGTGTATCTAAGACAGAGATAGATAGGTGCTTGGTTAGTCAGGGGATCATGGGCCATGGGGGAAAGGCAGGAGAATGGTGTTGAGAAACATATCAGCCATGATTGAATGGAGCAGACTCGATGGACTGAATGGCCTAATTCTGCCTCAATATTTTATTGCCTTATGGTCTTCCCTCACGTGGGATCTTCCAGTGCATTGGAGTGGTCCGTGTTTTCTACAGTATGACCAGGATTACAATGCATTGTGTTTTATTTTCTATCAAGTGGGGAATGGTGCCTGATCAATGTCCATTATTTTGATGCGTTAATGAAAAATCAGGTGATGATTGTGCTTCTGTTTCCTGGAAAGCAAAAGATTAGCCTTCAATTTCTGGAATGATGTTATGTCATCAAATTCTAAATATTAATTAGAGTTAAACTTTGGAACGAATTGCGAGGATTTGAATTAGGGAGTGAATTACAGGAGAATGGAAATCCATAACTCGTTCCACATGCTCAGAGCCATTCAAATTGCTGCTCAGTCAGAAGTGGCTTGACAGGGCTGTCAAATTTTAATCACGGGCTTCTAGGAGTGCCAAACTCTGAATTTATCCAACATTCAATTGGCTGTTCCAATTTGCAATTAGGTATCTGGAGACATACTTCCATCTATTAGAAATGTAACAAGTATTTGATTTTCAATGCACTTCAGCTATACAGAAAATTACAGACTGACAAGTCAGACGTTGTGAAAATTATTTCATTAAAACAGTGAAACAGAAGCTTTTTGTCTATGAAGGGATGCTTCCTGTAAAGCTTTGCTGGGCTTCGTACCTGGTCACTTGCTTGTGGTTTAAGGGGAGACCGTGACCCAGTGGTATTATCACTGGTCTGTTAACCCAGAGACCCAGATAACATTCTGGGGACCCCGGTTCTAACCCCACCACAGCAGATGGTGGAATTTGAATTCAATAAATTTCTGGAATGAAGAATCTAATGATGACCATAAACCCATTATCAATTGTTGGAAAAACCCAGCTGCTTCACTAATGCCCTTTAGGGAAGGAAGGTACCATCATTACCCGGTCTGGTCTACATGTGACTCCAGACCCACAGCAATGTGGTTTACTCTTAAGTACCTCTGGGCAATTAGGGATGGGCAATAAATGGTGCTTAGCCAGTGACACCCACATCCTGTGAAAGAATAAAGAAAAATCAATGATTTAAACAAAGGTGCAGGGCCAGCTAAGACATTTACAGATGATGCAGAAATTGATTGTGTTGTTGAGGGAGAAAGCTGTAAATTGCAGCCTGATGTCGATGGCCCAGCTCAGTGGTTGCACCGATGACCAAACTGAGAAGTGTCAGCTGAGAGGGAGGACAGACTAGGAAAGGTACTCCCAACAAATGTAGGATGCTGAAGGTCAGAAAGATTTTGGAACCCGTGTTCACAGATCCCTGAAGGTAGCAGGATACGTAGATAAGGTGGTTATAAGAAAGATTTTATCCTTTGAAGTTTTTGAGAAGGTTTGTAGTTCGGGTTGTGGATGAGGATGTAGACTTGCTCACTGCGCCGGTGGGTTTGATTGCAGATGTTTCATCTCCCTGCTCAGTAACATTGTCAGTGCACCTCCGGTGAGGTGCTGGTGCTCTGTCCCACTTGTTATTTATGTGCCTCGATTTGCTGGGGTGGTTGACATCACTTCCAGTTCTGTTTCTCAGTGATTTGTACATCGGGTCCAGTTCAACGTATTTGCGGATGGAGTTCCTGACTTTATCCTCAGAGGTTCTGTTTGAACTGTATCTGACACTAGTTAGAGCATAGCTCAGCTCCTGTGAATGGCTGTGTTCACTATGTTTCAGGAACAATGTGATTAGGCTGGAGAGGGGACCAAGGACGAGATTTATCAGGATGTTGCCAGGATTTGAGAATGTTTACTGTGAGGAAGGATTCCATTGGCTGGGATTGTTCTCTTTAGAACAGAAGAGGTTGAGGGGTGATGCATTTGAGGGACCATAGAGTCATACAGCATGGAAACAGTCCAACTAGGCCACACTGACCACGTTCCCAAACAAAACTGGCCCCACCTGCCTGTATTTGGTCCATTTCCATCTAAACCTTTCCTATTCATGTACTTATCCAAATGTCTTTTAAATGTTGTAGCTGTACCCACATTCACCACTTCCTCTGGCAGTTCATTCCACACATGAACCACTCTCTGTGTAAAAAAAAGCCCCTCATTTCCTTTTTCAATGATTTGATTTGATTTATAGTCACATGCACCTACAGTAAAAAGTCTTGTTTGCGTGCAGTACAGGCAGATCAAACCGTATAAAGGCCATAGGGTGACTGAACAGAGCGAGGAATACAAAGTTTCAGCTACAGAGAAGGTGCAAAAAAGCAAGATCAAACATTAGATCTGAAATTTGAGAGGTCCGTACAGAAGTCTGGTAACAGCAGGGAAGAAGTTCTTGAAGCTGTTGGTGCATATGTTCAAGCTTCTGATGGAAGAGAGTATCACAGGATCAGTGCTGAGTCCCTTCCTGTTTGTGATCTTCATAGGTGATGGAGATGAGAATGCGAGGATGATAAGTAAGTTTGTTGGTGACACAGAGATTGTTCAGGTGGTTGGTAGTGTGGAAGAAGGTGTTAGGTGTCACTTGGGCAGATCAGTCCAGATGGAATTTAACTGTAATCACTGTGAGGGACTGCACTTTGAAAGAAGGAACAAGACAAGGGAGTTCTCGCTGAATGGCAGGACACTGGGAAGCTCAGAGGGACAGGGGGATCTTGGAGTGATTGTCCACAGATCCCTGAAGGTGGTAGGACAGGTCAATAGCGAAGTTAAGATGGCAAATGAGATGTTTCCCTTTATCTGTCATCGCATAGATTATCAAGCAGGGTTGGAGCTGTATGGGGATTTGGTTCAGCCACAGCTGGAATACTGTCTACAGTTCCGATCCCCACATTACAGAAAGGATGTGATTGCACTGGAGGGGGAGCAGTGGGAGATTCACCAGGATGTTGCCTGGGATGGAGCATCTCAGCAACAGAGAGAGGCTGGATAAGCTCACATTGTTTAATTTGGAGCAGGGAAAGCCGAGGGCAGACTTGATAGAGGGGTATAAGATTATATGGGGCGTGAACAGGGTGGATAGAGAGCAGCTGTTCCCTTTAGCTAAAGGGTGATGAAGAAGCGGACAACATTTTAAAGTGAAAGGCAAGAGATTTAGAAGGGATTTGAAGTAAGATGTTTTTACCTGGATGATGGTGGGGCCATGGAATGCACTGCCCTGGAGAGTAGTTGAGGTGGGAACCCTCACACTTTTTAAAAGGTGCTTGGATGAGAACTTGAAATATCATAACGTTCAAAGCTGTGGGCCCAGTGCAGGCATGTGGGACTCGTAATGATTGTGAGTATTTTTTGGTGGTGCAGACTTGATGGGCCAAAGGGCCTCTTCTGTATGACATGATTCCACGAATAACATGTTCTCAAGTAGCGCTGGCATGATGGTTGAGTGGCATTCCTACATCTGCGCTGTGTCTGGAGCAGCAGCGGAATTTGACTGGAGCCCTACAGATATCTGAGAAATTCTAAGATTCCATGTGTACATACATTGGGAAGTGGAATGGAGGAGAGAGAGAGAGAGAGAGAGAGAGAGAGAGAGATGCCACAATGACAATGCGAACAGCAGCTCACTGTGTTTGTTTGGGCTGATTAAACCTTGTGTCAGATTATAGAGGAGGATTATTGTGGGTAAAGCATTTACAGAATGACTGTTTTCAGTCCTGTGTAGTGGTCAGCTGTCCACAAAGTACAGGATAGGCAGTTTGATCATGACCGCTCTGTGAATGGCCTCCCACATTGAGAAAGTACACAGTGCTGGAGATTAAACCAAATGGAGCATTCTGTACAGCAAGAAGCCACTCACCTCTTTATTGGTCTGTCTCCTAATTCCATCCCTCTACTTTCTCCCCTGTTCCCTCATTATTCTCATCCAACAAAAGCGGCTTTCAAAGAAAATACTACACAGTGCAGAAAAAGGCCCTTTGGCCCGCCAAGGCTGCTAACCCATGCGCCTTTCTAGGCTAAAATCGTTTTGCCTCACAGTCTGAATCCTCTATTCCTTGTCTGTACATGTATCCCATATGAATGTTTATCCTGACCTTCCCCGACACCTCCAGCCTGAATGGCGTTTAATGGGAAACATTCCAGATCTTCCCACCTCACACCACCTCATGTAGGGAGATATTTCCTGAGTTCCCCCCGAACAGCCTCGCTCAGATGTGAAGGTTTACACTCATGATCTGGACTGTCCCACCCCACTGAGGAAATAGACCCAATCTTGTGCGAGCTAGAACATGCAGAAATTCACCAAGGCTCATTACACAGCAGCTTCCAAACCCGTAAGAACTCCTCTCTAGAAAGTCAAGGGCAGCAGGTATATCGAAAAACTGTCCCCAGCAAGCACCATTCCAGGGCCGCACGGTGGCTCAGTGGTTAGCACTGCAGCCTCACAGCGCCAGGGACCCGGGTTTGATTCCAGCCTCGGGCAACTGTCCGTGTGGAGTTTGCACATTCTCCCTGTGTCTGCGTGGGTTTCCTCCAGGTGCTCCGGTTTCCTCCCACAGTCCAAAGATGTGCAGGTTAGGTGGATCGGCCATGCTAAATTGAGGGTTAGTTTAGGGTTAGCCACAGGAAATTGAGGGCTGGGGTGAGTGGGAGGGAGTTGGGTGGGCTGCTCTTCCGAGGATCAACATGAGCTTGATGGGCCAAAAGGCCTGCTTCCATACAGTCAGGATTCTATGATAGAATTGGAATGTACTACCATCCATTGTAATGCCAGTGATAGCCGCAGGCAACCAGGGAAGGGGGAACCCCAGTGACCTTCAGTGAAATATTACAAAAGATTTTTACCAGCAGCTTCAGTAAGGCACAGCAATGTTTGGAGAATGATCTGAAAAAGCGTAGAGCCAATTTGGGCACAGAAGAAGAACTCCATGATTGCAAATAAATACCAAGTGATGCTAAATGCAAATAAGGCACAGATCAAGAAAAATCTAGTGCAATAGGATGGGTTCAAGGGGCTGAATAACGTCCTTGCAAACCTGTATGATTTAGTTACACAACAAAACAATATTTTGTAAATTGAGTAAAAATTGCAGGCTGTTTCAATAAAAGATCTTATCTCCAATGTGATCAAAACATTTTTACTATTTTGCCAGACGTCACTGTGAGTGTCTGCCTATTTCATAGCTGATTCAGAAAGTCTAAGTTCAGTCCAGAGATTCCAGATTTTAACACAAACTAATCCAGAAAAGTACTGAGGGAGTGCTGAACTGTCAGAGGGTCAGTACTGAGGGAGTGCCGCACTGTCAGAGGGTCAGTACTGAGGGAGAGCCACACTGTCAGAGGGTCAGTGCTGAGGGAGTGCTGCACTGTTGGAGGGTCAGTACTGCGGGAGTGCTGCACTGTCGGAGGGTCAGTACTGAGGGAGTGCTGCACTGTTGGAGGGTCAGTGCTGAGGGAGTGCCGCACTGACAGAGGGTCAGTGCTGAGGGAGCGCCGCACTGTCAGAGGGTCAGTGCTGAGGGAGTGCCGCATTGTCGGAGGGTCAGTACCGAGGGAGTGCTGCACTGTCAGAGGGTCAGTACTGAGGGAGTGCCGCACTGTCGGAGGGTCAGTACTGAGGGAGTGCCACACTGTCGGAGGGTCAGTGCTGAGGGAGTGCCGCACTGTCAGAGGGTCAGTACTGAGGAAGTGCCACACTGTCAGAGGGTCAGTACTGAGGGAGTGCCGCACTGTCAGAGGGTCAGTACTGAGGGAGTGCCGCACTGTCAGAGGGTCAGTACTGAGGGAGTGTCACACTGTCAGAGGGTCAGTACTGAGGGAGCGCCGCACTGTCAGAGGGTCAGTACTGAGGGAGTGCCGCACTGTCAGAGGGTCAGTACTGAGGGAGTGCCGCACTGTCGGAGGGTCAGTGCTGAGGGAGGGCTGCACTGTCAGAGGGTCAGTACTGAGGGAGCGCCGCACTGTCAGAGGGTCAGTACTGAGGGAGTGCCGCACTGCCAGAGGGTCAGTACTGAGGGAGTGCCGCACTATCGGAGGGTCAGTGCTGAGGGAGGGCTGCACTGTCAGAGGGTCAGTACTGAGGGAACGCCGCACTGTCAGAGGGTCAGTACTGAGGGAGTGTCACACTGTCAGAGGGTCAGTACTGAGGGAGTGTCGCACTGTCAGAGGGTCAGTACTGAGGGAGTGCCGTACTGTCAGAGGGTCAGTACTGAGGGAGTGCCACACTGTCAGAGGGTCAGTACTGAGGGAGTGTCACACTGTCAGAGGGTCAGTACTGAGGGAGTGCCGCACTGTCGGAGGGTCAGTGCTGAGGGAGGGCTGCACTGTCAGAGGGTCAGTACTGAGGGAGCGCCGCACTGTCAGAGGGTCAGTACTGAGGGAGTGCCGCACTGCCAGAGGGTCAGTACTGAGGGAGTGCCGCACTATCGGAGGGTCAGTGCTGAGGGAGGGCTGCACTGTCAGAGGGTCAGTACTGAGGGAGTGCCGCACTGTCGGAGGGTCAGGACTGAGGGAGTGTCACACTGTCAGAGGGTCAGTACTGAGGGAACGCCGCACTGTCAGAGGGTCAGTACTGAGGGAGTGTCACACTGTCAGAGGGTCAGTACTGAGGGAGTGTCGCACTGTCAGAGGGTCAGTACTGAGGGAGTGCCGTACTGTCAGAGGGTCAGTACTGAGGGAGTGCCACACTGTCAGAGGGTCAGTACTGAGGGAGTGTCGCACTGTCAGAGGGTCAGTACTGAGGGAGTGCCGCACTGTCAGAGGGTCAGTACTGAGGGAGTGCCGCACTGTCAGAGGGTCAGTACTGAGGGAGTGTCACACTGTCAGAGAGTCAGTACTGAGGGAGTGTCAGAGTCAGCACTAACTATGAAACCCTCACTCAGACACAATGGGCCCAAATGTAGTTTGTCTGGTTAGAGATGGGAGATCCTGTGCAAAAATGTCCAGGAATAGGCTGAGCCAGATTTGCCTGAAATGATGTCTATAATTACAAAATAAACGTTGTCATTTAATGCTCACTGACTTAATCTGGCTTCTATTTCTGGATGGTCCTGCTTCTACTATTCTGCCCTTGTAGAAACACCAAGAGAGTTCTGAAAGAGTCAAAACAGAGTTAGCATCGATCTGTCTGTGTTTGTCTCTCCCGCTAACCCCCTGCCCCTCCCTTTCCTCCCCTCTACCCACATATCTGTGTCACTGCAGATGATGCCAGGCCTGCTGAGTTTCTCCAGCAATTTGTTTTCACTTTCGAATGCCAGCCTCTGCCATATTTTGGTATCAGAGGAGCAGGAAAGTTTGACATTTGGGGTCGGGACCCAACTTTCCTGCTCCTCTGATGCTGCTCGGCCTGCTGTGTTTATCCAGCTTCACACCGTGTGATTTCAGATTCTCCAGCATCGGCAGTTCCTACTATCTTTGCAATATTTTGCTTCTGTTATCTGAGAGATTGGAATGTGAATAACTGGACATGTTTTTGTGAAATGTTGAATAGCAATTCTGAAAACGGCCTCACTCTGTTGAGAAGCAGACTAACAGTGACAGTCTCAGGAGTGTTGCAAATCCAGTAAATTTCCCGGTTTTTCGCAGACGCTGACTGGGCCAGGATTTATTGTTCACGCCTCATTGCCCTAAAGAATAACTACCCCCCGACACATTCTACCGATATAAATACTTCTATTTATCAATCTCTATGTAATATATTACAACAAATAGAAAGAATGACACCTCTGGTCTCCATTGTTGATGAATGCTGAATTGTAACTGTATTTCAGCTTCATAATCCTCATCCTCCCCGTGTCCTTCCAGCCAACATTCCACCTTCCACAGTCTACACTTCAGCCTATAGCCCTCCCCCACAATCAACCTGTCACCTCAGTCAGCTCACTGCCCCTGTGTTTATGATCCACACCGCTCCCTATCTCTGTAACCTCCTCCAGCCCCTATACCCCTCCCTATCTCTGTAACCTCCTCCAGCCCCTACACCCCCTCCCTATCTCTGTAGCCTCCTCCAGCCCCTATGCCCCCTCCTATCTCTGTACCCTCCTCCAGCCCCTATGCCCCCTCCTATCTCTGTACCCTCCTCCAGCCCCTATGCCCCCTCCTATCTCTGTACCCTCCTCCAGCCCCTACACCCCCCATCTCTGTAACCTCCTCCAGCTCCTACAACCCCTCCCTATCTCTGTAACCTCCTCCAGCTCCTACAACCCCTCCCTATCTCTGTAACCTCCTCCGGCCCCTACACCCCCTCCCTATCTCTGTAACCCCATCCAGCCCCTACACCCCCTCCCTATCTCTGTAACCTCCTCCAGCCCCTACACCCCCTCCCTATCTCTGTAACCTCCTCCAGCCCCTACACCCCCTCCCTATCTCTGTAACCTCCTCCAGCCCCTACACCCCCTCCCTATCTCTGTAGCCTCCTCCAGCCCCTATGCCCCCTCCTATCTCTGTACCCTCCTCCAGCCCCTACACCCCCTCCCTATCTCTGTAACCTCCTCCAGCCCCTACACCCCCTCCCTATCTCTGTAACCTCCTCCAGCCCCTACACCCCCTCCCTACCTCTGTAGCCTCCTCCAGCCCCTATGCCCCCTCCTATCTCTGTAACCTCCTCCAGCCCCTACACCCCCTCCCTATCTCTGTAGCCTCCTCCAGCCCCTATGCCCCCTCCTATCTCTGTACCCTCCTCCAGCCCCTACACCCCCTCCCTATCTCCATTAACCCCTCAAGCTTCTTTGTAATGTTCCGACTCTAATGTTTAGCCTGTACCCCACACCATTCATAGTACATCCGGCTGAGGGAGTATTCCCTCAGTCCATCTCTCTGTCCTGCTTGAGTACAATCCTGCCTCACAGCTCCGAGTTTGATCACTTGTTTGAACAACTAACATAGAACATAGAACAGTACAGCACAGTACAGGCCCTTTGGCCCAAGATGTTGTGCTGGCCCTTTACCCTAAAGCTAAGGTCTATTTCCCCTCTACCCCTACCTCATACTTTCATCATTAACCTCTGTGTTGCTTTTGTGACGTTTCATTGTGTGAAAGACACTGCTTCAGAACATGTTGTTGTTGTTACACAATCCTGTCTATTCTCAGGCAGGAGCAGGCCATTTGGCCCATTACGCTTGTTCTAGCTCTGAAAGATTGATCAAATTATTCATACTTGTTCTTTCCCCTTCAATGTTTACCCAATCCCTTTACAAAGTTACAATTGAATTCTCTTCCTCTGTATTTTCTCCTGACCTGACTCAAATCAACTCCTCTCCATAACTTTGAACACTGGTTAAACGTCTGCCCCCTCCTGCCATCCTTCTCTGCTCTGAGGAGAACAATCCTAGCTTTTCCAGTCCCTCCACATTTACTGAAGTCCCTCATTCCCGCTCCCATTGCAGTAAATCTCCTCCAAGGCACTGACATCCTTCCTAAGGAGTGGGGCTCAGGACTGAACACAATCCTCCTACTGGGTCCTAACCCTTACATTCTAACAATTTCATGGGAGGTGATGGCCTAGTGGTATTATCACTGGACTGTTCATCTAAAGACCCAGATAATGCTATGGTGACCTGGGTTCGAATCCTGCCAGGGCAGATGGTAGAATTTGAATTCAATGAATATGTAGAACTAAGAGTCCGATGGCTACTGTGAACCCATTGTTGATTGTTGAGGAAAAACCCATCTGGTTCACTAATGTCCTTTAGGGAAGGAAACTGCCCTCCTTACCTGGTCTGGCCTACATGTGAGTCCAGACCCACAGCAATGTGGTTGACTCTGAACTGCCCTCTGGGCAATTAGGTCAATAAATGCTACTTAGACAGAGATGCCCTCATCCCATGAATGAATCAAGAGAAAAATCTGTTTGCAAAGTGCCTTTAATGTTGTTAAACCTCATAAGATAGTTGTTTAAGAAGTTATCGACAGAAGTTTGACCAGGAGTCGTGCCAAGACACGATAGGAAAAGTGACCACGGCTTGGTCAAAGGTGTGGTTTCTGAGGAGCATCTGAACAAAGGAGAGGGAGAGTGTGACAAGGAAAGGGTTAAAGGGGGAATTCTGGAGCCCTGGGCCCAGGAGCTGAGGGCTTCGCTGCCAATGGTGGAGAAATGAGTGCTGAGAGATGCTGGAGAGAATCCGAGGGGTGCAGAGATCTCTCAGACCCCTGGGGCTGGACACAGTTACTGAGGTAAAGGGGGTCGGGGAGGAGGGGTGGTGGCGGGTGATGGTGCCTGCTGAAACCATGGAGGAATATGTGAAGACAGCCCAGGAGTGACAGTTTGATGGAGCATGGTGTGAGTTAAGGCACTGTCAGCCAAGATTTGGATGGATTTATAATTATCGACTGTAGAATGTGGATGTTGGCAGTGACACAAGTGGAACAGTTGAGGTAAGAGACCTGGGTGTAGCAGTCAGTGAGAGCAGATCTCCGTGCAGTCTGTAGTGCTTCTGTGAGGTGATCCATCTCAGGAAGTGCACAGATAACGTTCTTCATTCTTCCCCGAGATGTGACTGAAACCGACTGTCCATTCCTGATTGTGCTTTCATGGAGTGGTTTGTTCAAACACTTCAGAGGGCATTTGAGAGTCAACCACATTGCTGTGGGTCTGGAGTCACATGTAGGCCAGACCAGGTAAGGATGGCAGTTTCCTTCCCTAAAAGACGTCGATGAATCGATAGGTATTTACTACAATCATGGTCGCCTGGACTGAGAGTAGATACATGTTGTAGATTTACTAGTTGTTAATGTAATTATTTATTTGCTAACGGTGGTTTTGAACCATGGCATATGGAATGTTACCACAGTAACATTACGCAATGCACCGCTTCCATCCCACTGGGCCAGTGTCCCTGAGGCTTTTCTGACCTGCACCTGATTCAAAACTCATCCTACTTTATATCAACCTTCCTGCCAAAAGGTATCACATCACACATCTCTGTCAAATCTGGTATGAGTCTGTCATTTTCCCCATCTGCCTCCTCCTCTCTTTTCCGGTTTTTGGTGTTATCAATGAATCAGGAATACATATTCTGCATTTTGCAAGGCTAGATCCTTGGGGTGCATTAAGAGTACGGTGCTCCGCATCTTGACCCTGGTACCCTGCCTGCAATCTGATCGAGAAAACAGCCCACTGCTCCCTGTTCCAAAACGCATCTTGCTGCAGGAGCTCCGAGTAAACGCTAAGGTGCAAACTCACAGTTGAGGAGGTAAGTTGCTCTTGGTGGTCATGGCTAATATTTATCCCCCAAATTGACATCGGAGAAACAGGCTGCCCATGATCACAAGCTTTTAATGGGATCTTGCTGTGCACATATCAGCTGTTGTGTTTCCTACATTACAACCGTGTCTATGAAACATTTCATTGTCTGTAAAGTAGTTGGGCCTTCCTCAGGTTGTTTGATAGAAACATGACTTTTACCTGTTGTTTTATTATTGACCCAGTGTTTAATAATCTTCCCCTGTGCTTTCTCTCTCTCTCTCTGCATTCACAGCTGAACCCGTCGACGTCCTCCAAATTTTAGGCTTTGATAATTTGCCACATGGAATTCGTGAAACCCCTGGATTCTGCAAGAACAGAAGGAACGTACAGGGGGCAGATGTGGCGTACAAACTGACAAAACAAACTCAGCTCAGTGTTCCAACCCAGCAGCTCTTTCCAGGTGGGTCCCTGAGCAACTCCCCGAGAGCATTTCTGTGGATTGAGGGGGCTCTGAGCATGTTTCGTAACTCAGAGCATGATGGTTTAGGGGAGGTAAGGTGCAGGATATTATTGGATGTCAATGATGCTGGCCTTTTGAACACAGGAAGTGGGGGGTGTGTGTGTAATAGTGTGGAACCTCTCTCTTGACCAGGGTCTGGAACGACATTGACCTTGAGCTGCCTGTCCTGCCCTTTCTGCTTCCAGTTGACTGCTGGGGAACACTGGCATTGATGCTGCATTCACATGACTGGCAGGTCCCCATGACTGGCCCTTCTCTGGAGAGCAGACCAACCCCACCCCACCACCCCCACACCATGATAAATCTGGAGTCAGGCTCAGAGCAGCATTCACACTTTTAAAATTTGAATTCCTTAGTGCCATGCTCAGCTATTTTCCCAGGCAATTAAAGCTCCCATGGTAGGTAGGGGATGAGGCTATTTGATCTTTGAGATAATGCCTCTGAAACAGTTAGTGTTGAAGAAACATTAATCTCCATCCAATCTGATAATTTCACAGTTCTTTGGATGGAAAATCAATCTAGCACGAAATCCCCGTGGTGTAACGATACCTAACATGAGAATATTCATTGTACCGATGATAGCTGTCATAAAAGAAGTATCGCCTTGTTGTGGAAGGAACTTTCTCTTCATGGTAAGATTCTTAGGTAGTTTGATAATTAGACAGACCCTGTGTGTCTGCTTAGAAAGGAGGATTTGTTGCGCAGACTATTCTAACTCCAGCACCCTATATAACATGGTGATCTGCAGTAGACACCATTGCTAAGTACCTTAAGGCCAAAATGAAAACCCATTCAACCAAAGAAAAAGAATCAGAAGGCAAGTGGGTTTCTGACTTTAGGAATATTCTGTCCTTAAGATGACCCAGGTTTTGGGTCAGTAATTTAAAGGTGAAACCGAATAAATATCAGCAGCACTTAAGGGAGAAGGAACTGAGTTAAAACTGCCCTCCTGAGAAAATGTTCACATCAGAGACACAAGAAAACATTGTGGCTCTCCACACTGGGAGGAGGCAGGGATCTTTGAGAAGATTACTCCAGGCATCATGTAAGAGATCCTTGACATCAAAACAAATGGTTATGCTAGGGTCAAGGGGGAGGGAGTGGTAAAAATAAGAAGGAACACTTCTCCTTCTCAAATGATAAAGAATTGTTTTAAAATTAAATGCTAAATTTGAAGCTTAACAAATGAACACATTACTGCATTCCAATCAAAAGGCAGATACTAAGAGTCAGTAACAATGCTGCAGAAAAACAGAGCCTCACAGGCAAAGTCAATGCCAAACCATGGCAAAAGAATGTGACGTCAGGAAGACCGCAGGTAATTTCTAAAGAACATGCAGAAGTAGGACATAGCTTCAGAGCAACAACAAGCCAAATTCTCACTTGTATGAAATGCTTAGACCTCTTTCCTTGAGAAGAGTTCCTCAAGGCATTCCAAAGAGAAAATGGAAATACAACCAACTCAAGTTTCATTGAATTTGTTGATTTCCGTGGGCATCTTATTTTATTTTAAGTATGAGCAAGAGTGAGTGTCACTATTCTATCAGATTAAATATAATGGATGAAGAAATGGAGTTATAACTTATCGAAGTAAAACCACAGGGTGTAGGAACATGACAGGTAAGAAACTGTAGTAATTCCCTGTCTTTGGAGACAGCGCCAGTGCTCTCATTACTTTGTCCATCAGTCTCTTGAGTGTATTCATTTTACTTGAAGCTGATGTTTTGATCACTGTTTCAAAATGATGCTCTGACCTTGGAAATAACATTTCCCCCACTAACGCACACCCCATTGCTTCGATTTCAAAAACAACCAAAATTCCAAAAATGGTGACAATGTAAATCATGCGCATTTCATCCAAAAACTAATGTATGAATGTTGATGATATATGGTAAAAGGTAAGACCATAAGGTGCAGGAGTAAAATTAGACACTTCAGTTCATCATGTCAGCTCCACCATTCAATCATTGCTGATGTGCTTCTCAACCCTATTTACATCTGCCTTGCGCGGTATCTCTGAACCTCCTTCCTGATCAACAACCTATCTACCTCTGTCCTAAATAAACCTAACAACAACTGCCTGTGACAATGGGTCACCATCCTCTGGCTGAAAAAATTCCTCCTTATCTCCGACCTAAAGGGCCATCCCAGTCTCTCCTGCCAGTGGAAACATCTTCTCCATGCCCACTCTATCCAGGTCTATCAGTGTTCTGTGAGTTTCAATCAAAGTGCACCCCCCGCCCCTGAATCCTTCAAAACTCCCATCAAGAACCAACCCAGAGTCCTCAACCCGTCCTCATATGCAAAGGACTTTGTTCCCAGGATCATTATTGTAAACCTCCTCTGGATCTCCTCCAGCACTTCCTTCTTTAAATACAGGGCCCACAACTGCTCACAATATTCCCAATACAGTCTGACCAGAGCCTTATACAGCCTCAGCAGAACATCCCTGCTCTTGTATTCTAACCCTCTTGAAATGAATGTTAACATTGCATTTTCCTTCCTAACTGCCAACTGAACCTGCATGTTAACCTTAAGAGAATCCTCAGCTCGGGGCCTCCCAAGTCCCTTTGTGCTTCAGACTGGCAAAACCTTTTCCCCATTTAGAACATAGCCAATGCCCCCATTCTGAGAGCAAAACCTGCAGTCCTGGTGAAGGATCCCAACCTAAAACAGCGACTGTCCCACTCCTCTGATGCTACCTGACCTGCTGTGTTCCTCCAGCTCCACACTGTGTTGACTATGCCTCTGTTCTTCCAACCAAAGTGTATAACCTTACACCTTCCCACATTGTGTTCCATCTGCCATTTCTTTGCTCACTCTCCCAACCTGCCCGAGTCCTTCTGCAGCCTCCCCGTGTCCTCAGCTCTACCTGTCCCTCCACCCATCTTTGTGTGACCTACAAACTTAGCAACAAGCCCTCAGTTCCCCATCCAGATCGTTAATGTGTAACGTGGATAGCTGTGGTCCAGAACAGACCCCTGCAGAACTCCGCTAGTCACAAGATGCCATCCTGAAAAAGACCCCTTTATTCCCACCCTCCACCTTCTGCCAGTCAGCCAATCCTCTAGCCATGCCAATACCTTGCCCCAAACACTATTTAGCAGCCTCCTGAGTCGCACCATGTCAATGGTCTTTTAGAAATACAAATAGATTATGTCCATTGGTTCTCCCACATCTAACTCGCTCGTTACCCCCTCAAAGAATTCTGAAATGTTGATGAAGCCATGCTGACTCAGCCCTATCTTACCATATTATTGCAAGTACACTACACTCTCATCCTTAATCATAGGCTCTAAAGTCTAACTAATGACTGAGTTCAGGCTAATCAGCCTGTAGTTCCTCATCTCTGCCTCCCTCCCTCCTTAAACAGGGGGGTGTTACATTGGCCACATTCCAGTTCTTTGGGACCCTCCCTGACTCCAATGATTCCTGAAAGATCACCACCAATGCCTCCACAATCTCCTCAGGTATCCCCTTCAGAATCCCTGGGATGTAGTCCATCTGGTCTGGGTCATTTATCCACCACTGACCTTGCAGCTTCCCCAGTGCCTTCCCCTTCGTGACGGCCACTACACCCACCCCTGCCCCTGCCCTGCCCCTGCCCCTGAAGTTGTGGTATACTGCTGGAGTCTTCCACCTGAAGACTGATGCAAAGTACCTGTTCAGTTCCTCTGCCGTTTCTTTGTTCCCCATTACTACTTCTCCAGCCTCATTTCCCAGCAGCTCAATGTCCACTCTTGCCTCTCTCTTACCTTTCAGATATCTTAAAAATCCTCTTACAATCTTCTTTTACATTACTAGCCGACTTCCTTCCATAGTTCATCGTCTCCCACTTTACTGTTTATTTTTAATTGTCCTCTGCTGGTTTTTAGAGGTTTCCCACAGACCTTCACCACATTGTAAGCTTTGTCTCTTGCTTTTACGCTGCCCCTGGCTCCCCTTATCAGCGTCATCCTCCCCTTGGTGTGTTTCTTCTTCCTTGTGATAAATTTCTGCTGTGCCTCCTGAATTACTCCCAGAAACTCCTGCCATTGCTGCTCCACTCTCTTCCCTGCGAGGCTTCCCTTCCCATCAACTCTGGCCAGCTCCTGCCACATGTCTTTCCAGTTGCCTTTACTCACACTGCAGGGTGAATTCTATCATATTACCGTCACTGTCCCCGAGGGTTACCATCGCCTTCAGCTCCCTAATTAAGTCTCTTTAAACATCACCAAATCCAGAACTGCCTGTTCTCTCGTGGACTCTGCCACAAGCTGCTCCAAAACTAAACATCTTGTGGATTTTCTGCAAGTTTCTTTGCCTGAGACTCAGTACCAACCTGACTTTCACACTCCCCCCGCACATTGAAGTCCCTATCACTACTGTAGTGGTGCCTTTCTCACACGCCTTTTCTATCTCCTGATTTATTTTCCTCCCCACATCCTGACTGCTGCAAGGAGGCCTTCACACTCTCCCTTCAGGCTCTTTTTCCCGTTGTGGTTCCTCAACTCTACCCACACAGGTTCTACACTTTCTAACCCGAGATCACTTCTTTCTATCGATTCACTTCCATTTCTCACTAACAAGCCAACCCCCACCCCCTCTGCCCATCGGCCCGTCCTTTCGATAGGATGTGTACCCCTGGATATTTAATTCCCAGCCCTGGTCCCCTTGAAGCCACGTCTCTGTGATACCCACAACCTCATACCCACCAATTTCAATCTGTGCTCCAAACTCATTTACCTTGTTTCATATACTGAGTGCGTTTTAGTACAACACCCTCAGTCCTGCATTGACTGGCCCCCGTTCTCATGTTGCCACTTTTCTCTGTTGTGCCTGAAGTTAGAATCCTGACCCTTTCCCTACTTTCTGTCCTATTCCTTGTTCTGGAAACTTTAATAACCTCTGCCGAGTCCATCTCACGTGCTTTTACTCTTTCCACAAATTTCCATGCAGGTGAAGCCCACCCTCCGACCCAGTGTTCAGTTGAAAGCTCCATCTCTGGCCCTAGTGATGAGATTCCGAAGGAATACCCTGGTCCCAATGTGATTCGGGTGGAGCCTGTCCCATTGGAACAGCTCCCTCCTTCCCCAGACCTGGCAACAATCTGTGCTGAATTCTCCCATTTCTCCCACATCACTCTCTGAGCCATGTGTTTCTCTCTTTTATCTTGTTGACCCTGTGCCTATCAGCTCATTGCTCAGGGAGTAATCTAGAAGTGTTACCTATTTGGTTCTGTTTTTTTTAAATTTAGTCCCTAGCTGCTCACTTTCCCTCTGGAGAGCCTCTTTCCTCTTTTTACCTGTATTCTACCTGTGAACGGTGCCAACTGGATCTTTACTCTCCTATCCCCGGTTTGCAGCCCAGATGAGAGATCCTGATCGTGGGCACTAGGCAACACAGCCTTCAGGACTCTGTGTCCTGGCCACAGAGAGCAGCGTCTATTTCCCTGACTGTACGATCCCCTGATTACAGCTACATTTCACTTTTCCCCCAGCTCTTGAATGGCTCCCTGTCCAATGGTGCTATAGTCAGTTTGCTCATCCTCCCTCCAGTCCCCATTCTCATTCACTCAGGAAGCTGGAATTTCAGACCTGTTAGAGAAGCTGAGGTTCCTTCAGCACTACCTCCTGGATCCCTCTACCTGCCTCGCTCATAGCCACAATCCAAATTGGTGGGTGGGAGAGGATTGCAGCTGTAAGACAGGCTCTTTTATTTGAGGTTTTTTCACTGCTGGAGCTGATTGCTTTCTTGGAGCAGTAATTAGTGTTTTTGTATGACTTCCATTGTTTTTGGAACCGTTTAAAATAATCAGAAACGACACATTAAATGGGAGGAAAGAGACAGAGCAGGAGGAAAGGTTATAAGGCATCTGAAGGCATATGTGAATATTGATTTGATTTGATTGAATACTGTCTCATGTACCTAGGCACAGTGAAAAGTTTGGTTTTGCATGAAGTACAGGCAGATCATAACACACAAAGATCATAGGTGATGGAACAGACCCAATAATACAAAGCTACAGCTGCAAAGTAGACACATAGAAAGCATGATCAACAGGAAGGGTTTAGAGCAATACAGACTAAACACTGGCAAATAGGACTAGAACATTTTAGGATACCTGTTCAGCATGGATGAGTTGGGCTGAAGGGCCTGCTTCTGCACATCTACATGCCTCGATGACTCTGTCCCCGAACAATGATTAAATTTGGGGTCGTTCACCTAAGGGTTGTGACAGCCTGCTGATACACAATGTCCATATACATCTCCCTCTCCCTGATGTGTCACAGTTTTTGCATCTCAGACTCCAGCTCGTCACCTCTCAGCCAGAGTTCCTCAAGCAAACAGCACTTGCTCCAGATGTGGTCACTATGAACCACAGTGGGGCCCACCAGCTCTCACATCATACAGGTACAACACATCGCCTGGCCCACCATCTCTGTTGTCATCACTCAGTTCTTAATTTGATTGTTAAAATATTTTGTACCGGTCTTTTTATTGTAGCCTGTCAACATTTCTCCTATTTAACGTCAATGTGCAAGTAGTGTACTGTATAACAGGTAGTCAGTTAGTAGCTAGCACCAACCAATGAACATTCAGTTTACCTGTGATGTCATTTGTGTGGGGCGGAGGGTGCCATGGAGGAGAGGCTGGAAAAGGTAATTGTTCAGAAAGAGTTAATAGTGAAGTCGCATTAAGCTCTGCCCCTTGTAACATAAATGTCATCTCTGGCTCTTGATCGTTTCGTTAGGCCAAACTAGTTCTTACTGATTGTGATCACGCATAAACTGCACCTCATTTTCAAAGTATGTGTCGCTCTTGTTAACACTCCATAAACCACAACGGAGAATTAGACAAGCCATTAAATTCTGCACAGAAAGGAGGGTTTCTGGGGTACAGTAGCAGCCCAGGTGGTAATATCTTCCATTCAGTTTTACAGGTTCCTGTACTAGCTTTTGAAGCTTCAGTTGACTGTTCAGTTATGTTTTTGTTACTGTGTCTCACCTGGGGCTGATTAATTTGATGAATGGCTTCTTTAAAAGAGTACAAAGGAGGATTTGTTGCACTGAATAAGCCTTAGTAGTTGGCTACTAGAGTCCAATGCTCCACCTTTCGGGCCCTCCCTTGAATTTTTTTTCTGCATTTATTGGGATGGAGGCTTATCTGTACTTTAGCTCCATTCACGCACCTCACTAGTGTTCACCCCAGCCAGTGTGCAATCACAGTTTCACATTTTTGCCAGGGGTCCCTCCACTCCAGCCTGTCAGTGTCTGATGGGATGGAGGGACGGGCAACGTGTAGATTTCCAAGACCCTCTGCATGAGGAAGAATAGCTTGGCTCACCCAAACAGAGCAAAAATGTGGCATTCTGTCCCAAACAAAGTAGGCCCCGTAGCTGATTTAGATTGAGTAAATCAGTGTTTGTTATATTTTGATCAGACAAGGGGCAGTAAGGATATAGGGCAATGGCAGGTGGGCTACAGATTCATCACAATCACATTGAATGGTGGAGCCAGTGAAGAAGGGCTGAATGGCCTCCTTCTAATTCCTGCTAGCACATTCCGTTAACAATAGACAATCAAAACTCGGAAAGTGCCTACATCGATTCTTGCTAAAGTTAGTAACTCCAGTATTTATTACTCCCAATGCTTTCCTTTGATGCGAACATTGTAAAAATGATTTTAAACAGTTTCACTCCAGGATTGCAATGTTCCTGTGAAAAGTTGAAAACAACACATAATCCAGCAAATGGCTGAGCTAGAGCACTAAAGGCTGAGCCGGGAGTGTCCAGGGGTAAATGAGTTACAGGTCAGAACATAAGTTTGACTGGAATGGACTAAATCAGTTTCATCAATTATAAGCAAAGGAGGACATTCAGCCCCACAAACCTATCCTAATATTGAAGTAAATCATGGTGGGCATATGCCTTAATTCCATTCACAGACCTGAGGTCCAGAATCTGACAAACCCCAGAATCTACACCTTTCCTGAAGGACACCATTCCAGATGCCCCCTCTGCTCCCACCACTCCGCATAAGAGCGTGTTTCCTGCTGGCCCCCTGAATGGCCAGGCTCAGATTGGAATGTTCTGCTCCTTGTTCTGGACTCTTCCCCAATTCTCTTCATTGACCAATCAACTCCTTCCATCATCTGAGTGGTCTCTATGGAGTCACCCTTTAATCGTCGATATTCGGGGGATTACTGTCCCATGGATACAACCCAGCCTCATCACTTCACCCTTTCCTCCCCAGCACCAATCTGGTGAATCTGCTCTAGTCCCTCCAAGGCCAGTCTCCCCTTCCTGAGGAGCAAGGCCCAGAACTGAACCCAATTCCTCTGATGGGGCTTGTACCAGAGCTTGAGAGATTAATGCAGAAGTGGCATTCTATCCATTATTGATAATGGGAACTACAGATGCTGAAGAATTCAAGATAACAAAGTGTGTAGCTGGATGAACACAGCAGGCCAAGCAGCATCTCAGGAGCACAAAAGCTGGCGTTTCGGGCCTAGGCCCTTCATCAGAGAGGGGGATGGGAAGAGGGTTCTGAAATAAATAGGCAGAGAGGGGGAGGCGGACCGAAGATGGAAAGAAAACAAGATAGGTGGAGAGGAGAGTATAGGTGGGGAGGTGGGGAAGGGATAGGTTAGCCCAGGGAAGACGGACAGGTCAAGGAGGCGGGATGAAATGGTAGGTAGGAAATGGAGGTGTGGCTTGAGATGGGAGGAAGGGATGGGTGAGAGGAAGAATTCTATCCATTCTATCCATCACGTCTGCACTGGCTCTGCAAATGAGTTTGGTAACTTGGTGATAAACTGAAGCGTAATTTCCTCTACTCAGTGATCCAGGCTGGGTCAGCTCAGTCTCAGTGAGTAATAAAATGCAAAGGCTAGACATCTTTTTACTCATTCATACGACATGGGCAGCATTGCCTAGGCCCGGTATTCCTGGCCTGTCCCTAGTTGCCCTTGAGAAGGTGGGGGTGAGCTGCCTTCATGAACTGCTACAGTCCCCATGTGCTGTGGGTTGACCCACAATGTCCCTTAGGGAGGGAATTGCAGGATTTTGACCCAGCGACACTGAAGGAACGGGGATATATTTCCAAATAAGGATGGTGAGTGGCTTGGAGGGGAACTTGGAGGTGGTGGTGTTCCCATATGTCCATGGTTCCTGGCATCTTGTGAAATACTGAGGGAGTGCCGCACTGTCAGAGGGTCAGTGCTGAGGGAGTGCCGCACTGTCAGAGGGTCAGTATTGAGGGAGTGCCGCACTGTCAGAGATTCAGTACTGAGGGAGTGCCGCACTGTCAGAGGGTCAGTACTGAGGGAGTGTAGCACTGTCAGAGGGTCAGTACTGAGGGAGTGCCGCACTGTCAGAGGGTCAGTACTGAGGGAGTGTAGCACTGTCAGAGGGTCAGTACTGAGGGAGTGCCGCACTGTCAGAGGGTCAGTGTTGAGGGAGTGCCGTACTGTCAGAGGGTCAGTACTGAGGGAGTGCCGCACTGTCAGAGGGTCAGTACTGAGGGAGTGCCGCACTGTCGGACGGTCAGTACTGAGTGAGTGTCACACTGTCAGAGGGTCAGTACTGAGGGAGTGCTGCACTGTCAGAGGGTCAGTACTGAGTGAGTGCTGCACTGTCAGAGGGTCAGTACTGAGGGAGTGTCACACTGTCAGAGGGTCAGGACTGAGGGAGTGCCGCACTGTCAGAGGGTCAGTACTGAGGGGGTGCCGCACTGTCAGAGGGTCAGGACTGAGGGAGTGCCGCACTGTCGGATGCGTTGTGTTTCTTATGTTGTTTCCGGATAATTCTGTTTCACCTGCCTGTGTGCTGTTGCAGATGCTGTGGTCATTCTGGAGTGAGCTTTTGGCCTTGAATAATGATCTTTCACAGAGTTTGTCTGATCGTTATCACTTTGCAGTTTCCTGGGACCTTGTTACATCCAGATTAACATCACGTTCACTCCTTTATAACATTGCCTACGCTTTCACAACAGATACTTGTGACATTCTGTTATAGAAAGTCGTCTGTCTAAATGTGCAAGGTTTTCTCACTTTTTACTCACTGTTCCCAATTGCAGATGGACAGTTCCCACGTGATTTCTCCATTTTAGCTACGCTAAAGCCCAAACGGAACACACAGGCATTCCTGTTCTCCATCTACAATGAGCAAGGTGTGCAGCAACTGGGAATGGAGATTGGTAGATCTCCTGTGTTCCTGTACGAGGATCAGAATGGTCGCCCAGCGCCAGAGGACTATCCAATTTTCACAGAAACTAATCTCGCTGATAACAAGTGAGTGAGCCACGAATGAGACCATCACCGTGTCTGGGTTCACCAAATGGTTAATGTCTGCCTGGTGCCATGCTTTCACAGAGGCATAGCACTTACACAATTGTTTCTGCTGGAAAGGGAAGGCTCAGAGGGATTTTATCGAGGTGTTCAAAATTATGAGAAAAGTTTGATCAATAAAGCAGTGTCTCCAGTGATAGGAGAAAGAACCAAAAAATCCCAGCAAGTCAGGGATCCTGTTTGAGGAGAGAGACCTCCAACTGCAGGTCGATGACCTTTGATCTGAGCCAAGGAGGAATGGCAATATCTGTCTGAATTGGGGATGGTGAAAGGAGAGGGTCAGAGGAGTGCATTTATAATAAATAGCTGAAGGATGTGGTGGTGGAGAGTCAATGCAGTGTGGAGCTGGAGGAACACAGCAAGTCAGGCAGCATCAGAGGAGCAGAGGGTCGATGATCGAGGTTGGGACCCTTCATCGAGACTGATATGGAGCCTGGTGGGTGGAAAGTGAGGACAATGGAGGGGAAAGGAGCGAGGGCAGAGCTGCACAAAAGGGTCAGACATGGCTAATCACAGTGGGGTAGGGGAAGACATATTGAATATGGTTCTGGATGGTCTCCTCATCAAAATAGATGCAACAGGGGTGGAGAAATTGGGAGGATGGAATGGAGTCTTTACAGGAAGCAGGCCTTGAGGAAGAGTAAGGCCCAGGGAGTGAGGAGTTGGTGGCAATGTGATAGGAGCTAGATACAGTTCTTGATGCTAAAGGGATGAAAGGATATAGGGGGAGGGTGGGATCGGTCATGATCATATTGAATGGCAGGGCAGGTTTGAGGGGCTGAACGGCCTATTCCTGCTCCTACCATCAATGTTTCTTGATAACAGACACCAGGGCCATGTACGTGGCGTGTTTCTATCAGTCTGTGTGTTTTGCAGGTGGCATCGTGTGGCTATCAGCGTTCAGAAGAAAAATGTGACGATGATTGTAGATTGTAAGAAGAAGAGTTCCAAAGCGCTCCCCAGGAGTAACAATGCTGTTGTGGATACAAATGGAATCGTGGTGTTTGGGACAAGGATCCTGGATGACGAGGTCTATGAGGTAAAAGCTTTTAAAAATCATCAACTTTAGGGCATTCTCTCTTAACAGCAAGTTTCATTTACAGCATCTTTAACCAATCAAAACATCCCAGAATGCTTCGACAGAACACTAAAGACTCAACCTTCGACCTTGGGTTATGTGAGCTGTTATTTGGGACAGGTTACAAAACCCTCAGTCAAAGATGGAGCTTATAGAAAGGGATATCTCACTGTGCACTGGGGGTGCTTTGGGAAACTATTCTCAGATGTGTCGCAAAGTTAAATATTTCATAGTATATGCAGAATTCCCATTTCCCAGGTTGACACAAGGTCCAGACCAGGTTTCAGTAATTAACTAAAATGACTGTTTACTACAAAGGCATTGATATTAGCTGCAGATCAACTATTATGAATTGTTTTTGGAAACTCTATTCCTTTTATAAATTTCCCCTTGGACATACATAGGGAGAGACATACAAGGAAATGTAAACAAAGGGGTGTTAAGGGGAGAGGGAAAGACCAGGAGGGCAGTTCACTGATCCCTATCCATAGGGTTTGCTGAGATGTCGTTGAGATGATCAGAATTGCACTTCTTCATGTTCCTTCTGCAAAATTTTTATTGGTTTCCAAGAGGTACAGGATGACTGGTTCACACTGATAGAAGTCTGTGATGTATTGCTGTTCCTGTGAGAAGCTGCTCTGCCCTGTGTCACTTTCATTGGCCAATCCTATTTCCAGATTAACTTTGATTTTCTCTTCACAGATGCTGCCAGACCTGCTGAGCTTTTCCAGCAACTTTTGTTTATGTTCCTGATTTACAACATCTGCAGTTCTTTCGGTTTTTATTTCCACAATTCCCAGCCCTCTTCCCCTCCTCCATTTCTGAAGAAGGGTCCTGACCGGAAACATCACCTTTTCCTGCTCCTCTGATGCTGCCTGGCCTGATGTGTTCCTGCCACTCCACACTGTATTATCTCTGACTTCAGCATCGGCTGTTCTTACTATCTCCTGATTTTCTTCAATTTTTTTTGTCAAAATTGTGAAAGAGAAAAAGCAAAGGGTCAGACTGGAAGCTCCTCCATGTCACTGAGTTATTTTAAATCTGATTGAAGAGGAATCTTTGTCCAATCAGGTGTGTTGGGGAGGAGGGAGGGGCACATTATATGGGGATCTGTGGGGCTGAAAGTTCTCGGGTTATAGTTTGGGATCGATGATTGTGATGATTTGGTTAACATGCCAGAAAGAAAGCAGTCAGTTCAGTGACAGTGACACCACACTGTTGTTTGTATATCCTGAGCACCTTTTGCACGTGTTCACAGCTCCAGTAAAATCGCGTTGTTGGCTTATGATAAATTCATCGGAACATTACAGCACCAGAAAGAGGCCATTCTACCCACTGTGTCCAATCTGGCTGAGAATGAGCTATCATATTTGATCCCACTTCTCAGCTCTCAGTCTGTAACTCTGTCAGTCCCAGCGGCTTTGGTGAAGATCCCAGTAGTTTTTAAATGGGATGAGGCTTTCTGCCTCTCCCACCCTCTCAGTGAGGTCCTGCTCCTCACCATACTCTGGGTGAAAGCATGATCCCTCAACCTTCAGTTCATCCTTCCATCAATTACTATAAACCTCTGCTAATAGTTATTTACCAGCCTGGTGATAGAGACCAGCTCCTCCCCATGGACTCTCTATGGTCAATCAATATTTTAAGATGCTCAAATGAATCACCCCTCAGCCTATTCTGTCCCAGCCAATGGAATCCATCCTCATCGTAAACATTCTCAAATCTTGACAGTCGTAGAGTCATTTCACACGGAAATAGACCCTTCAGACCCCCCAGCCCATGCTGTACATAATCCCAATCCCAGTCCCATGTGCCTGCTCCTGGCCCATATCCCTCCAAACCATTCCTGCTCATGTACTGATCCAAATGCTTTTTAAACATGGTAACTCTATCGGCATCCATCACTTCCTCAGGAAGTCCATTCCAAATGCGAACCGCCCTCAGTGGTAAAAATGATCTTCAACACTATTCAATATCCAACAATGATTGAGAATTACCTTTCGTCCCTGTCCCAGAACCAATTTTCGATCAGTTCTTGCCCTTGGATCCCTTGGCTTTTTGATTTATTGGTCAATCTTTTTGACAGTGTAAATGAGGAGGCAGTGTTTCCAGGGGCAGGAAGGGCAGTGAGCAGAGGAAGCCAGATTGAAGGGAATTGGGGAAAAGCCCCAGAGAGGGGGAGATGAGGAGGATTTTTTTACGCAGTGCGTTGTTGGGATCTGAGATGTGCTGGGAGCAGATTCAATCAAAACGTTTGGAAGGGGATTTGGGAAACTCATAAAGAAGGGATAATGTTCAGGACTCTGGCGATAGTGAACCTAACTGGATCACTCTTTGAAAGAGTCGGCAAAGGCAAGGTTGCTAAATCCTGCAGTCAGATTCGCTAATTCCAGCTGGGATTTTAATTCCCATAATTTGGATTAGTCTAGACCACTGATTACTAGTGCCATAACAGGACCAGTATGCAGCTGTACTCAGTGAATGGTACCCTTAAAAATATTGTGTTCTATTTTGACGTCCTTCTGGTTGAATGCTGTTATTTGTCGGGTGGTTGATGGATGGTTGAAGTTTTTAATGATCTTGGTGTTGTCCCAATTTTATTCTGTATTTTCAGCTGGTAGGCCCCAATGGGAAACAGGCCTGCTGCCCCGTGAGTACGGCTCTCTGCCAAAACACAGAGAAAGGCATCTCCCGAAAGTTTCCAGTCCGCTGGGTTTTCAGCACCAAAGCGATACCCCTCGCTGTGCTTGCCAAGTAGCTGCAGTTCCTGGGGAGTCAATGTCAGCCTTCAGTACGCAAATGGAATGTGTCTGTTTGGATCAGCAATAAAAAGAGAAGGGGAGGGGGATAAATGGAGTTAGTTAACAAATCAACCAGAATGGAATTGGAGAGTGGGTTGGTTTGAGGGACTGAATGGCCTCATCCTATCCCTGTATTCAGTGAGTGATTGTCTGTAGCTGAATAGTGCAAAGGAGTGACACTGACAGAGCTCACAGAGCATCGAAAACTCCTCCTCCCAGCTGTGTTGCTCTGTTGATGAGAGCTGGGGGTCAATGCCTGACGCCAGGAGAAGGCCCTGCCCTGCGCTGTTTCTTGCACAACGAGAACTAATGTCAGTGTTGGTCCCACTCGGCCCATCGATAAGCTGAGCCCTCTGAGCTGACACTGCTGATTTGGAATGGTCAGTATTGCCTGTAAGAACTGGTGCAATTGTAGAATCGAAGCAGCAGCTGAGAGTTTGACGATGTGTTCTGGGCCAGACCTTGGTGGGGTCGCATTAGAGGCAAACAGCAGCTGGGAAAGTAATAATCACAGGCTGCGAACAGGCTGCCTTTGGGCAGTGAATAAGAAGGTGGCCCCCAGTCAGAAAGCTGCCAGGCCGTGTCTCTGAGTGTTTACATAGATTTACACCGAACGGGCACTGTCTCCAAGGAGGCACTTGGCAGCTAAGGAAAAACTTGCATTTCAGTGGTGCCTGTCACCACCTCAGGATATTCCCCAAACCTTTTGAAGCCAAAACCATGGCTTTCTGACTGATTGTTGCAGTATACAAAAACATGAAACACACACACACAGACACAGACACACACACACAGACACACACACAGACACACACACACAGACACACACACACAGACACACACACAGACACACACACAGGCACACACGCATGCACAGGGACAGGCACAGGCACAGGCACACGCACAGACAGACACAGACACAGACACATACACACACACATACACACACACGTGCGCAAACACACTCTCTCACACACACACGCGGCACCTGCACACACACACCCCACCCCCCCCCACCCGAACAGACACAGACACATACACCTACACACACAGACACACACCCGCACACGCACCAACCCCCCACCCAAACAGACACAGACACATACACCCACACAGACACATACACACACGCACACCACTCCCCCACCTAGACAGACAGACACACACACACACACACACACACACACACACGTGCGCACATACACACACAGACACAGGCCCACACACACACACATACATACATACAGACATGCAGACACACACAGGGACACGCTCATGCCCTTGACATGTCTCATTAAATCAGTGTTTGCGAGCTCTGTTGCTTTAAAGTGACCATGCAAACAGAGACTGGGTCTAAAACCTCAGCTGGAACAGAGTACCTCCGACAGTGTGACACTCCCTCAGTACTGACCCTCTGACAGTGTGACACTCCCTCAGTACTGACCCTCTGACAGTGCGGCGCTCCCTCAGTACTGACCCTCTGACAGTGCGGCACTCCCTCAGTACTGACCCTCTGACAGTGCGGCACTCCCTCAGCACTGACCCTCTGACAGTGCGACACTCCCTCAGTACTGACCCTCTGACAGTGTGGCACTCCCTCAGTACTGACCCTCCGACAGTGTGGCACTCCCTCAGTATTGACCCTCCGACAGTGCGACACTCCCTCAGTACTGACCCTCTGGCAGTGTGACACTCCCTCAGTACTGACCCTCTGACAGTGCGACACTCCCTCAGTACTGACCCTCTGACAGTGCGGCACTCCCTCAGTACTGACCCTCTGACAGTGCGACACTCCCTCAGTACTGACCCTCTGACAGTGTGGCACTCCCTCAGTACTGACCCTCTGACAGTGCGACACTCCCTCAGTACTGACCCTCTGACAGTGTGGCACTCCCTCAGTACTGACCCTCTGACAGTGCGGCGCTCCCTCAGTACTGACCCTCTGGCAGTGTGACACTCCCTCAGTACTGACCCTCTGACAGTGCGGCACTCCCTCAGTACTGACCCTCCGACAGTGCGGCACTCCCTCAGTACTGACCCTCCGACAGTGTGGCACTCCCTCAGTACTGACCCTCTGACAGTGCAGCACTCCCTCAGTACTGACCCTCCGACAGTGCGGCACTCCCTCAGTACTGACCCTCTGACAGTGTGACACTCCCTCAGTACTGACCCTCTGACAGTGTGACACTCCCTCAGTACTGACCCTCCGACAGTGCGGCACTCCCTCAGTACTGACCCTCCGACAGTGCAGCACTCCCTCAGTACTGACCCTCCGACGGTGCGGCACTCCCTCAGTACTGACCCTCCGACAGTGCAGCACTCCCTCAGTACTGACCCTCTGACAGTGTGACACTCCCTCAGTACTGACCCTCTGACAGTGCAGCACTCCCTCAATACTGACCCTCTGACAGTGCGGCACTCCCTCAGTACTGACCCTCCGACAGTGCGGCACTCCCTCAGTACTGACCCTCTGACAGTGCGGCACTCCCTCAGTACTGACCCTCTGACAGTGCGGCACTCCCTCAGTACTGACCCTCTGACAGTGCGACACTCCCTCAGTACTGACCCTCTGACAGTGCGGCACTCCCTCAGTACTGACCCTCTGACAGTGCGACACTCCCTCAGTACTGACCCTCTGACAGTGCGGCACTCCCTCAGTACTGACCCTCTGACAGTGCGGCACTCCCTCAGTACTGACCCTCCGACAGTGCGGCACTCCCTCAGTACTGACCCTCCGACAGTGCGACACTCCCTCAGTACTGACCCTCTGACAGTGCGACACTCCCTCAGTACTGACCCTCTGACAGTGCGGCACTCCCTCAGTACTGACCCTCTGACAGTGCGGCACTCCCTCAGTACTGACCCTCCGACAGTGCAGCACTCCCTCAGCACTGACCCTCTCATAGTGCGGCACTCCCTCAGCACTGACCCTCTCATAGTGCGGCACTCCCTCAGTACTGACCCTCTGACAGTGTGGCACTCCCTCAGTACTGACCCTCTGACAGTGCGGCACTCCCTCAGTACTGACCCTCGGACAGTGCGGCACTCCCTCAGTACTGACCCTCTGACAGTGCGGCACTCCCTCAGTACTGACCCTCTGACAGTGCGGCACTCCCTCAGTACTGACCCTCTGACAGTGCGGCACTCCCTCAGTACTGACCCTCTGACAGTGCGGCACTCCCTCAGTACTGACCCTCTGACAGTGGGGCACTCCCTCAGTACCGACCCTCTGACAGTGTGACACTCCCTCAGTACTGACCCTCTGACAGTGCGGCACTCCCTCAGTACTGACCCTCTGACAGTCCGGCACTCCCTCGGTACTGACCCTCTGACACTGCGACACTCCCTCGGTACTGACCCTCTGACAGTGCAGCACTCCCTCAGTACTGACCCTCTGACAGTGCGGCACTCCCTCAGTACTGAGCTGGAATATGCCTGAATTTGTTGCTGTGTCTGGATTATGTTTTGAATTCACATTGTAGTCCCTCAGAGCAGAATGATTTGCTGATTGCCTTGGTGATGATGGGATAATTGTCCTCTGGGTAATTATGGATGGGTCAACAAATGCTGGACTGGGCAGTGATGCTCTCATAGAATGAACAATATAAAATCGTCTATTGCTATCCGAAAGGAGCACATTTGGATTTTAAAACATTATCAGCTCTCATTTCTCCCTGTTTGCACTGTGACTGATGAAGCACTGTCTGGTCCTGACTCTTATACCTGTGTAAATTGGCCATGAATCCTGCTGGTATTAAATTGTGAACCTACCATTGTCAATGAGACAAAAACGGAAAGAACTGCGGACGCTGTAAATCAGGAACAAAAACAAGTTGCTGGAAAAGCTCAGCAGGTCTGGCAGCATCTGTGAATTAAAAATCAGAGTTAATGTTTTTCGTCTGTTGTGCCTTCCTCTGGGTCATGGGCCTGAAATGTTAACTCTGGTTTTCTCTTCACAGAGGCTGCCAAGACTTGCCTGAGCTTTTTCTGCAACTTCTGTTTTTGTTCTCAGTGAAACTTTTGTCTTTCCCAGCTTGTGTTTCTTGAGTCTTTTTGTTTAGTGACTCTGATGGTTGGCAAATTCCTTTTACCCCTCGTTGGCTACTTTTTGAAGATGAAGCTGGGATACTGTGAGCAAGATTTCCAGCACAACGCAGCCAGACTGCCTGCCATGTTGTTTCATTCACTGACATTACCCCCATAACAGCCTCCATGTCCCCTTCCTCTCCTTCACTTCCTCTGACATCTCTGCACTTCTCCCACCCTGCCCTATCGGTGGCCCCGTTCCCATGGCTCTAACATTGGCAGGCATGTCTTCAGCACCTAGGTGATGAGCTCTAGGATTCCCACCCTGACTGTCAGCCTCGCCACACCTTCCCCCCAACTCCCCAGACGACTTTATGACCTTTTAGTTGCTCCTTGAAACTGACCTCCATTTGTCAAAATATCTCCTCCTTTGGTATCGTGGCTAAATTTGATCTCTTTGTGATTGGGGTTTGGCTATTTATGACTAACCTTCACATTGTTCTTGGTTCAGCAAAGATTGGAATGAATGCAGTCCTGACCCACTTTCTTCCTTTCTCCGTAAGGTCATTTTATTTCACATGTGGCCAGGGTGTGAATTAATTTTTGTCGGTGTTGGAAAAGAGCTTTATGCTGTCGGTGATGCAATGCTTTGCTCAGTGCACTGTAAATCCTCTTTGTATTTTTCACTCCTAGTTTTGGCTAATTTCACTGCCCTGCAATTTTATCCTAAAATGTAAAACAAAATTATTCTGAATCACTGGTTGGCAGTACAAGACTCTAATTTAGTTTAAAAATATTGACTTAATTACTGTGAGAAATAAGCACAACACGAGAGAAGGGAATCTCCTGCCAGCAATACAGACCATAAAGACCATCAGATGTATGAGCTACAATAGACCGTTCAGCCCCTCGAGTCTGCTCCGTAATTCATTAAGATTGAGCCTGATCTGTTTGTGTTTCCAATTCCATATTCCCAATTCTCCCCCGTAACCCGCCGCACCCCAGTACCCCACTCCTCCCCAACACGCCGCCCCTCCCCAGCTTCACAAAATTCTATCCTCCTCTGTTTGAAGAATATTCATTGGTCGAGCCTCCACCACCTCCCAAGGCAAAGAAATCCAAAGTCATGCCAACCTCTCAGGAAAAAATATTCTCCTCATCTCCGCCCTGAAAGTATGGTCCCGAATTGTGATATTAACCCATTTCACCTGACAAGAGAAAAAATATTCAAAACAACTGCAGATTCTATAAATCAGAGACAAAAATAGAAATTACTGGAAAAGCTCATCAGGTCTAGAGGCATCTGTGCAGAGAAGTCAAAGTTAACAATTCGGGGCGAGCAACCATTCGTCAGAAAGCTGTGATTTTAAATAAACCTGTAGCACTATAACATGGTTTCGTGTGATTTCTGACTTTGTCCACCCCAGTCCAACAGCAGAATCCCCACATCTTAAAGAAGGAGACCAAACAGCACACAGTTTGAGATGTGATCTCACTGGTCCTGCATATAAATGAAGCAGAACGTCTGCACTATTATGCTAAATAACAAAGTGTGAAGCTGGATGAACACAGCAGGCGAAGCAGCATCTTAGGAGCACAAAAGCTGACGTTTCGGGCCTAGAATCTGATGAAGGGTCTAGGCCTGAAACATCAGCTTTTGTGCTCCTGAGATGCTGCTTGGCCTGCCGTGTTCATCCAGCTCCACACTTTGTTATCTCGGATTCTCCAGCACCTGCAGTTCCCTTTATCCCTGCTCTATTACGCTCAATGCCTTTAGTCTGCTTCATCACTTGCTGTACTTGTGTACAAATCCTCTGTACCTCCTGCACTGGAACATCCTGATCCATCTGCGCCTCACAATTCCACACTCACTCTCTGGTTCAATAATAGAACATAGAACATAGAACATTACAGCACAGTACAGACCCTTCGGCCCTCGATGTCGCGCCGACCTGTGAAACCAAACTGAAGCCCATCTAACCTACACCATTCCGTTATCATCCATATGTTTACCCAATAACTATTTAAATGCCCTTAAACTTGACGAGTCTACTACTGTTACAGGCAGGGCATTCCACGCCCTTACTACTCTCTGTGTAAAGAACCTACCTCTGACATCTGTCCTATAAACTTTGGCCCTCATGCTAGCCATCAACATCCGAGGCAAAAGGCTCTCACTGTCCACCCTATCTAATCCTCTGATCATCTTATATGTCTCTATTAAGTTGCCTCTTAACCTTATTCTCTCTAATGAAAACAGCCTCAAGTCCCTCAGCCTTTCCTCATAAGACCTTCCCTCCAGACCAGGCAACATCCTGGTAAATCTCCTCTGCACCCTTTTCAATGCTTCCACATCCTTCCTATAATGCGGTGACCAGAACTGTCCGCAATACTCCAAGTGCGGCCGCACTAGACTCTTGTACAGCTGCAACATGACCTCATGGCTCCGAAACTCAACCCCTCTACCAATAAAACCTAATACACCATACGCCTTCTTAACAGCCCTATCAGCCTGGGTGGCAACTTTCAGGGATCTATGCACATGGACACCGAGATCTCTCTGCTCATCCACAGTACCAAGAATCTTACCATTAGCCCAGTACTCTGTATTCCTGTTACTCCTTCCAAAGTGAGTCACCTCACACTTTTCTGCATTAAACTCCATTTACCATCTCTTAGCCCAGCTTTGCAGCTTATCTATGTCCCTCTGTAACCTGCAACATCCTTCCGCACTATCCACAACTCCACCGACTTTAGTGTCATCTGCAAATTTACTAACCCATCCTTCTACGCCCTCATCCAGGTCATTTATAAAAATGACATTCAGCAGTGGACCCAAAACAGATCTTTGCGATACACCACTAATAACTGGTCTCCAGGATGAACATTTCCCATCTACCATCACCCTCTGTCTTCTTACAGCTAGCCAATTTCCGATCCAAACTGCTAAATCACCCTCAATCCCATGTCTCTGTATTTTGTACAATAGCCTACTGTGGGGAACCTTATCGAACGCCTTGCTGAAATCCATATACACCACATCAACCGGTTTACTCTCATCTACCTGTTTGGTCACCTTCTCAAAGAACTCAATAAGGTTTGTGAGGCATGACCTACACTTCACAAAACCGTGCTGACTATCCCTAATCAATTTATTCCTTTCTAGATGATTATAAATCCTATCTCTTATAATCCTTTCCAACACTTTACCCACAACTGAAGTGAGGCTCACTGGTCCAGGGGACTTATCTATTTTCACACCTTCCAGAATTGCAAACACCTCCTCTTTATGAACCTCAATCCTGTCATCCCATAGCCTGTATCTCAGTATTCTCCTCGACAACATTGTCTTTTTCCTGTGTGAATACTGACGAAAAATATTCATTTAGAGCTTCTCCTATCTCTTCGGACTCCACGCGCAACTCCCCACTACTGTCCTTGACTGGCCCTAATCTTACTCTTGTCATTCTTTTATTCCTGACATACCTATGGAAAGCTTTAGGGTTTTCCTTGATCCTACCTGCCAAAGACTTCTCATGTCCCCTCCTGGCTCTTCATAGCTCTCTCTTTAGGCCCTTCCTGGCTAACTTGTAACTCTCAAGCGCCCTATCTGAGCCTTCACGCATCATCTTTACATAAGACTCCTTCTTCCTTTTGAGGAGAGTTTCAACTTCTTTAGTAAACCACGGTTCCCTCGCTCGACCACTTCCTCCCTGCCCGACATGTACATACTTATCAAGGACATGCAGTTGCTGTTCCTTGAACAAACTCCACATTTCAATTGTGCCCAACCCCTGCAGTTTCCTTCCCTGAAGGGCATTAGTGAACCAGATGCGTGTATTTTTCCAGACCATGGACAATAGATTAATAATGATCATTGGAATCCGCATCCCAGGGTTTTAATTGAATTCAAATTCAGCCATGCCTGGATTGGTACACAGTTCTGCAGGACATTACCTGGGCCAATGGAAAGAGTTCGGTGATTGTACCATTAACCCATCACCTCCACTTTGATGAAGCCATGCTGACAGTCCCTAATTATCTGGAGTTTTCTACGATGTCTTTAATGATGGATCCCAACCCCTTCCTCATGACAGACATGAAGCATCTCTTGCCCTTGTGTCCTGTCTCCCTTCCTGTTTGAACAGGATTCATATTGCTGAGTTCTGATCTGATGGGACCCTTTTTTCTCGCTCTCACTCGAAAGGTTTCAAACTTTACAAAATCCTGTTCCACAATCCATGATCATGTGACCAGCAATTTCAAGATGCCTCAACAGCAGTGCATATCCTAAGAGCTGGGATTCTAGGGATCTAATGGATTCCATTGCCCAGATCCCTCTTGGGGATCCTCTCCTGATTGGCTGTGTATGTTTGACTGGTTCTGTCAACTTTCAACTCCAACAATATCGACCCTTTAACCTGCTGAAATTGTAAATTGATCCAAATTGCCCCTAACTATTCAGGAGGGCCTGCATTGAGGTTTCGTTTTTAAAACAGATACCCCTCTGTGGAAAGGGGGCCTTAAATTTTTGGTCCAGAGTTGGGGACAATACCACAAGACCCTAAGAAGTGTTTAAAATTATGAACTGATAGTTGGGAGGATGAAAGCCTGCATCGGAAGATTCCCAATGGATTTTGATTCTATCACCTTAGCCACTCAGCCACAGCTACAGGTGATAGTCAGCATTTAAAATTATTGCCTTTTCTGGATCAGGATTGAATTAGTGATGATCACTAACTTACTTGAGCGCAAACCAGTAATGAGCAGCTGTACATTTCAGTTGTGGGCTTAAAGAGAAAGCTGTTTATAAAATGTAACAGGGGAGGTTGTAAGGACTGTGTAATGAAGTCAATCCAGCAGCATCTGATGGAGACTGTTTGCTGAAACACAGCCAGCTGTGTTGGAGAACTCCTGAAGTTGATCAGTGCTTAAGAAATGAGGCTTTCTGGCCTTGCTGTCCAGCTGTAGGTGATGGTGGAGTGGAGCTTGCTGTGTTTGGAGCAGTGATTATTCAAGCTGCCTGTTGTATTTGGCTCAGAGTAGGCAGTGATCAGGTATCAGAGCTCAGCACACGTTTGTCTCATTCAATGTCCCAAGGCTCCCTCGCTGTTGGAAACCATCCCGATTTCTCAGTGTTCCTCAGTTAGTTTCATTACAGCAAGTAGAAACCATCTCAAAAGTGAAATTACATATTTTTCCTGAATCTGTCACTGCCAATCTTGTTGCGATAGGCTGAGCTGGAAACGAAACACTGGGGATGAGAGCACTCAGGCAGCTGCTGAATGATCTATTCGCTGGGCTGTTGTCTTTCTTAGCCTCTTTGTAAAAGCCCACACATCATTGAATCATTACAGTGCAAAAGGAGGCTGTGTTCAATACACTGTGTCTCTGCTGGCTCACTAAACAAGGGGAGAGGGGGTGATGGATGATGATGGCATAGTGTACCATTATTCGGTAATATAGAACATACGTAGAACATACATAGAACATTACAGCACAGTACAGGCCCTTCAGCCCTCGATGTTGTGCCGACCTGTCATACCGATCTCAAGCCCATCTAACCTACACTATTCCATGTACGTCCATATGCTTATCGAATGACGACTTAAATGTACCTAAAGTTGGCGAATCTACTACCGAATATGCTGGGGAGGTGGGTTTGAATCCCACAATGGCAGATGCTGGAATTTGAATTAATTTCCAATTTCAAAAAAGGCCTGGAATTAAGTGGTTAATGATGACCATGAATCCAGTGTCAATCTGGTTCACTGCTGTCTTTTCAGGAAGGAAACAGCCATCCTTACCTGGTCTGGCCTACATGTGACTCCGGACCCACAGCAATGTGGCTGACTCTTAACTGCCCTCTGGGGCAATTAGGGATAAGTAATAAATAATGGCCCCGCCAGAGATGCCCTCATCTTGTGAATGAATTTTTAAAAACAGTATCTTCCTTGCATCCCGAATATATTTTTCTTTCCTTCAGTCTAATTCCCATTTGAAAATGTGAATTCACCCAGTCCCCACTGTACACTTGGGCAGTATCTTCCAGGCACCAACTACTTGCTGTATAAGATCATTTTCTCTCGATCCCCTTCACATCTTTTGTGAATTACTTTAGATCTGAGCCTTCTTTATCTGATCCTTTCATAATGAGAGCAGTTTCTCCCGATCTACTGTCCTGTCCTTGGTGAGAAAGAAATGCTCTTTGAGCATGGCACCTTGTTTGTAGCTAAATAAAGATTTACCCCAGCGCAATCTGTAACCTCATGGCCCAGCATAATCCCACTCAGCCATTACCATCAACAGCCAGGGGAGCGACCCTGGTTCAATGGAGAGTGCAGGAGGGTATGCCAGGAGCAGCACCAGGCATTCCTGAAGATGAGGTACCAACCTGGTGAAGCCACCAAACAGGACTACTTGCTCATCAAACAGTGAAAGCAGCAAGTGATAGACAGAGCTAAGTGATCCCACAACCAACGGATCAGATCTAAACTCTGCAGTCCTGCCACATCCAGTTGTGAATGGTGGTGGACAATTAAACATCTCACTGGAGGAGGAGGCTCCACAAATATCCCCGTCCTCAATGATGGAAGAGCCCAGCACATCAGTGCAAAAGATAAGGCTGAAGCATTCACAGCAATCTTCAGCCAGAAGTGCCGAGTGGATGATCCATCTCAGCCTCCTTCACAGATACCAGTCTTCAGCCAATTCACTTCACTCCAGTGATATTAAGAAAAGGTTGAAGGGACAAGATACAAAGAACAAAAAGAGAACAAAGAGATGTATAGCACATGAATAGGCCCTTCGGCCCTCCAAGCCTGTGCTGACCATCATGCCCTGACTAAACTAAAACACAAACTTTCTGCCTTTATTCGATACGTAACCCTCCATTCTCTCCTTGTTCGGGTACCCATCTCAGAGCCTCTTAAATGTCTACAGTGTTTCTGCTTACATCACCTCCTCTGGCAGTGCATTCCAGACTGTTACCACTCTCTGTGTGAAAAACTTCCCCCCACATCTCCCTTAAACTTGCTCCCTCTCACCTTGAAACTGTGCCCCCTTGTAATTGAAATTTCAACCCTGGGAGAAAGCCCCTCGCTATCCACCCTATCTATGCCTCTCATAATTTTGTCGACCTCTATCAGGTCTCCTCTCAGCCGCTGTCATTCCAATGAAGACAAACCTAGGCTTTTTAACCTTTCCTCATAGTCAATGCCCTGAAGACCAGGCAACATCCTGGTGAACCTTCTCTGTGCTCTCTCCAAAGTTTCCACATCCTTCTGTAATGTGGTGATCAAAACTGCACACAATACTCCAAATGCAGCCTAACAAGGGTTTTATATCACTGCAACATGTTTTACCAACTCTTGTACTCCGTGCCCCAGCCGATGAAGGCAAGCATGCCGTATGCTTTCTTAATCACCTTGGCTACCTTGGTTAGCACTTTTAGGGAACTGTGGACCTGCACACCTGGATCCATCTGAATATTAACGTTCCGAAGGGTTCTGCCATTTACAGTGCAATTCACACCTAAATTTGATCCTGCAAAATGCATCCCCTCACATTTGTCGGGATTAAACTCCATCTGCCATTTCGGTGCCCAAGTTTCCCATCATTCATATCCTGTTGTATCCTTTCACAATCATCAGCACCATCAGCAACTCCACCAATCTTCATGTCATCGGCAAACTTAATAATCAGGCCATGCACATTTTCCTCCAGATCATGTATGTTTACTACAACAGAGGACCTAAAACTGATCCTGGGGACACCACTAGTTACTGGTCTCCATTCTGAAAAACACCGTTCCACCGCTATGCTCTGTCTTCTGTGACCAAACCAGTTTTGTATCCATCTAGCCAGCCCACCCTGAATCCCGTGTGACTTTAGATTTTGTACCAATCCTTCAAAGGCTGTGGGCCCTGACAACATTCTGGCAATAGTACTGAAAACTTGTGTTCCAGAACTTGATGCTCCCCCTGGCCAAGCTGTTCCAGTACAGTTACAACACTGATATCTACCCAATAATGTGGAAAATTGCCCAGGAATGTCCTGTACACAAAAAGCAGGACAAATCCTGGATTCTTGATGGGAAAATCATGCCTGACAAACTTACCAGAATTCTTTGAGGAGGTAATAAACAAGGTATTTATAGGGGAAGTTGGGTGTAATACATGTGTATTTTCTGAAGGTATTTGATAAGGTACCACACATTAATAAGAGGAGAGTGTATGGTGTTGGAGATAGTTTCGGAGCATGGATAGAGGACTGTCTGATAGAAAACAAAGAGGTGAGATATAAGTGGTATCAGAATGGCAACCTGTAAGAAGTGAGTTGCCAGAGAGATCAGTGTTGGGACCATAGTTATTTGTAACATTTCTTGATGATATGGATGAGGAAAGTGAATGCTATACAGCGAGGTGTGCGGGTAACACAAAATAGATAGGAAGGCAGGTGGTGAGGTTGGCACAGTGTCTGCAGGGGGTATAGACAAGTTAAGTGGGTTGGCAGAAACTTAGCAGATCACTGAATCACAGAGTGAGAATCACAGAATTATTCTGGTTCAGAAGGAGGCCATTTGGCCCATTGGGCAGGATCTGTTACCCAGTGCCAGTCTTCTGTCTTTTGCCCATTTCCCTGCATACCATTACTATCCAAATAATCATTCAGTGCTCTTCCTCAATGCCTCGACTGAACCTGCTTCCACCACATTTCCAAGCAGTGCATTCCACATACTAACTTCTCGCTGAGTGAAAGGACAATTTTTTCTCACATTGCCTTTGTTTAGTTTAAATTTTAAATCCATGCCCCTCTCATTCTTGTTTCTTTTGCAAATGGAAACATTCTCCCTGCCTACTGTCCAGCCAGCTCATGATTTTGAAAACTTCCCTTAAATCTCCTCTCAAACTTTGTCTTTCCAGGAGGAATAGTCCCAATTTCTACACTCAATCCTCATTGTGGAAATTTCTTATCCCTGGAAACATTTCTGTAAACTGCTCCTGCACTCTCTCCAATGTGTTCACATCGTTCCCACAATTGGACACAGTACTCCAGCTGATGCCTAACAAGTTCAACATCACCTTCTTGCTGCTGTACTCCTCTTCCCAGTTAATAAAGCCAACTGTTCTCTCTACGTGTCCTGCTCTGTTCGATGATCTGTGCACATATATACACAGGTCCCTCTGCTCCTGCAGCCCCTTTTTGAATTGTACCCCCTAGTTTGGTCTTTCAATATTCTTCTGACCAAAGGGTATCCCCTCACACTTATTTGCATTGAACTTCATCTGTCCCGTATCCACCCGCTCCACCAAACTGCTGAGTTGGGACCCTTCTTCAGACCCGAAACATCAACTTCCTGCTTCTGGCCTGCTGTGTTCATCCAGCTCTACACCATGTTATCTTAGATTCTCCAGCATCAGCAGCTCTTACCATCGCTGATCAAATTGTTAACATCTTTTTGAAGTTCCACACTGCCCCCCTCACAGCTTACAATTCTTCCAAGTTTGGTGGCATCTCCAAACTTTGAAATTGTCCGCTTCACGCCAAGATCTACATCATTAACAGCAACAAAATCAGAAATTGCCAGAAAAAAACTCAGTAGGTCTGGCAGCATAGAGAGAATGCAGACCATCAATACATACCAGTTGGACTATGACACAGGGAATTGTGAGGTTATGTACTCTGGCTGAAAGAACAGAGGAGCAGAATATGATTTAAATGCAGCTAGACTGCAGAAAGCTACAGAGAGATTTGAGAGGCATTGTGCATGAATTGCAAAAAGATAGCATCTAAGTTTACGGGTAATGGGGAAGGCAAATTGAATGTTGGCCTTTATTTCAAACTGAATTGAATATAATAGTAGGGAGGGTTTGCGAAAACTACACAAGACACTAGTCACAAAACAGTTGGAATATTGTGAATAGTTTTGGTCCCCTTATCTAAGAACATGCTGTCTTTCTATAGTCATTCATGGGATGAGGGCATCACTGGCTCGGCAGCATTTATTGCCCATCCCTAATTAACTAGACGGCAATTAAGAGGCAACCACATTGCTGTGGGACTGGAGTCACATGTAGAACAGTCCAGGTAAGGATGGCAGTTTTCTTCCCTAAAGGACATTAGTGAACCAGATGGGTTTTTCTTCCCAACAATTGATGATGGATTCACAGTCATCATTAGATTCTTAATTCCATATTTTTAATTGAATTCAAACTCCCCCATTTGCTGTGGCAGGATTCAAACCCGGGTCCCCAGAACATTATCTGGGTTTCTGGATGAACAGCCCAGTGAGGACATTGCCTCTATCACTGATGTGAAAGCAGATCAGGAGGGACTGTCTTATGAGGAGACGCTGGGTAGGTTGAGTCTGTTCCCGTTAGAATTCAGAAGAATGAGAAGTGACCTAATGACCTTTATGCAGAGAGTTGTGAGAGCATGGAATGCGTTGCCAGCAGCAGTTGTGGAAGCAAGGTCATTGGGGTCATCTAAGAGACTGCTGGACATGTATATGGTCACAGAAATTTGAGGGTGCATACATGAGGATCAATGGTCGGCACAACATTGTGGGCTGAAGGGCCTGTTCTGTGCTGTACTGTTCTATGTTCTATGTTCTATGTTCTATGAAAACATATAAGATTCTTGTTCGACTTAAGAGAAGAGGGAGGTCAGTTGTTTTCCTTGTGGGAGAATGTATAACCAGAGTGAATATTCTCCGACTGTTGGATCATCTGTTTAAGACAGAGTTGAGGAAGAATTTCTTCTTGCAGAGAGGAGACAATCTGTGGAATTCTTTACCACAGAGGGCTGTTCAGGTCGGGTCATTCAGTATATTCAAGGCTGAGAGAGACGGATTTTCAGTCAGGAAGGGAATCAGTGATTATGGCAAAAGGCAGGAAAGCAGAGATGAGGATTATCTAAACAGCCATAATGCCTTCGAACGGCTGTGCAAATTCGATGGGCTGAATGGCCTAGTATGTACCTATGTCTGATGGTCTTATCCTCTACCTTCCTCATATTGATTTGGAGATGACCATGTCACATCTTTAATCTTTATACTTCACTTTTACGTTCGGTTAAATTTATATATTTGGCTTGAAGAAAAGTAAATGATTTTCACAGACCCTTCTCTGATTTGTCTGTGTGCACTGGAGCTATTACAATGCAGAAAATTGCTTCCAGCTGCAAATTATTAGAACAGCTTTTGGAAATTTGACCTGACCATCATATGCTCTGAAATGTTGAAATTTGTAATCCACAAGTGACGAGCAGCTCACTGATTTGGAAAATGAATGGCTGCAATGTGCTTACAGTTCACGTTTGGATAATTAATATGCTCCAGATGAGCTGCAATGGCCCAGACGTGTGGAAGTGTGAAATCTGTTCAACATCAGAGTGAGGGATTGGGATCATTGGCTTGCTGCTGACACTGGGGAATCACAGCGAGTGTGGAAAGGGTTTTCCCAGGTCAACTGCTGTCTCCCAGTGGGAACTTATCTCTGACACTGCTTTCAGTCATAGGCTCCAAAGCTCGGCACACAGAGGGAGATGGAGGCTGTCAGAGGGTCAGTACTCAGGGAGTGCCACACTGTCAGAGGGTCAGTACTGAGGCAAGGCGCACTGTTGGAGGGTCAGAACTGAGGGAGTGCCACACTGTCGGAGGGTCAGTGCTGAGGGAGTGCCGCACTGTCAGAGGATCAGTACTGAGGGAGTGCTGCACTGTCAGAGGGTCAGTACTGAGGGAGTGCAACATTGTCGGAGGGTCAGCACTGAGGCAGTGCCACACTGTCGGAGGGTCAGTGCTGAGGGAGTGCCGCACTGTCAGAGGGTCAGTACTGAGGCAGCGCCGCACTGTCAGAGGGTCAGTAATGAGGCAGTGCCGCACTGTTGGAGGGTCAGTACTGAGGGAGTGCCGCACTGTCAGAGGGTCAGTACAGAGGCAGTGCCGCACTGTTGGAGGGTCAGTACTGAGGGAGTGCCGCACTGTCAGAGTGTCAGTGCTGAGGGAGTGCCGCGCAGTCAGAGGGTCAGTACTGAGGGAGTGCTGCACTGTCAGAGGGTCAGTACTGAGGGAGTGCAACATTGTCGGAGGGTCAGTACTGAGGCAGTGCCGCACTGTCGGAGGGTCAGCGCTGAGGGAGTGCCCACTGTCAGAGGGTCGGTACTGAGGGAGTGTCACACTGTCAGAGGGTCAGTGCTGAGGGAGCGCCGCACTGTCAGAAGGTCAGTACTGAGGGAGTGGGCACTGTCAGAGGGACGGTGCTGAGGGAGTGAGCACTGTCAGAGGGTCAGTGCTGAGGGAGTGCCGCACTGTCAGAGGGTCAGTACTGAGGGAGTGGGCACTGTTGGAGGGTCAGTACTGAGGGAGTGCTGCACTGTCAGAGGGCCGGTGCTGAGGGAGTGAGCACTGTCAGAGGGTCAGTGCTGAGGGAGTGCCGCACTGTCAGAGGACCGGTGCTGAGGGAATGCCGCACTGTCAGAGGGTCAGTACTGAGGGAGTGGGCACTGTCAGAGGGTCAGTACTGACGGATTGAGCACTGACCGAGGGTCAGTGCTGAGGGAGTGTCACAATGTCAGAGGATCAGTATTGAGGGAGTGTCACACTGTCGGAGGGTCAGTGCTGAGGGAGTGCCGCGCTGTCAGAGGGTCAGTGCTGAGGGAGTGTCGCACTGTCAGAGGGTCAGTACTGAGGGAGAGCCGCACTGTCAGAGGATCAGTGCTGAGGGAGTGCCGCACTGACAGAGGGTCAGTACTGAGGGAGTGCCGCACTGTCAGAAGGTCAGTACTGAGGGAGTGCCGCACTGTCGGAGGGTCAGTACTGAGGGAGTGCTGCACTGCCAGAGGGTCAGTACTGAGGGAGTGCCGCACTGTCAGAGGATCAGTGCTGAGGGAGTGCCGCACTGTCGGAGGGTCAGTACTGAGGGAGCGCCGCACTGACAGAGGGTCAGTACTGAGGGAGTGCTGCACCGTCAGAGGGTCAGTACTGAGGCAGTGCCGCACTGACAGAGGGTCAGTACTGAGGGAGTGCCCCACTGTCGGAGGGTCAGTACTGAGGGAGTGCTGCACTGCCAGAGGGTCAGTACTGAGGGAGTGCCGCACTGTCAGAGGGTCAGTACTGAGGGAGTGCCGCACTGTCAGAGGGTCAGTACTGAGGGAGTGCCGCACTGTCGGAGGGTCAGTGCTGAGGGAGTGCCGCACTGTCAGAGGGTCAGTACTGAGGGAGTGGGCACTGTCAGAGGGTCAGTACTGAGGGAGTGCCGCACTGTCGGAGGGTCAGTACTGAGGGAGTGCTGCACTGCCAGAGGGTCAGTACTGAGGGAGTGCCGCACTGTCAGAGGGTCAGTACTGAGGGAGTGCCGCACTGTCGGAGGGTCAGTACTGAGGGAGTGCCGCACTGTCAGAGGGTCAGTACTGAGGGAGTGCCGCACTGTCAGAGGGTCAGTACTGAGGGAGTGCTGCACTGTCAGAGGGTCAGTACTGAGGGAGTGCCGCACTGTCAGAGGGTCAGTACTGAGCGAGTGTCGCACTGTCAGAGGGTCAGTACTGAGGGAGTGTCATACTGTCGGAGGGTGAGTGCTGAGGGAGTGTCGCACTGTCAGAGGGTCAGTACTGAGGGAGTGTCGCACTGTCAGAGGGTCAGCGCTGAGGGAGTGCCGCACTGTCAGAGGGTCAGTACTGAGGGAGTGTCACACTGTCAGAGGGTCAGTGCTGAGGGAGTGCCGCACTGTCAGAGGGTCAGTACTGAGGGAGTGCCGCATGACAGAGGGTCAGTACTGAGGGAGTGCCGGACTGTCAGAGGGTCAGTACTGAGGGAGTGTCACACTGTCAGAGGGTCAGTACTGAGGGAGTGCCACATTGTCAGAGGGTCAGTACTGAGGGAGTGTCACACTGTCAGAGGGTCAGTACTGAGGGAGTGCCGGACTGTCAGAGGGTCAGTACTGAGGGAGTGTCACACTGTCAGAGGGTCAGTGCTGAGGGAGTGTCGCACTGTCAGAGGGTCAGTACTGAGGGAGTGCCGCACTGTCAGAGGGTCAGTACTGAGGGGGTGCCTCACTGTCAGAGGGTCAGTACCGAGGGAGTGTCGCACTGTCAGAGGGTCAGTACTGAGGGAGTGTCGCACTGTCAGAGGGTCAGCGCCGAGGGAGTGCCGCACTGTCAGAGGGTCAGTACTGAGGGAGTGTCACACTGTCAGAGGGTCAGTACTGAGGGAGTGCCACATTGTCAGAGGGTCAGTACTGAGGGAGTGTCACACTGTCAGAGGGTCAGTGCTGAGGGAGTGCCGCATGACAGAGGGTCAGTACTGAGGGAGTGCCGGACTGTCAGAGGGTCAGTACTGAGGGAGTGTCACACTGTCAGAGGGTCAGTGCTGAGGGAGTGTCGCACTGTCAGAGGGTCAGTACTGAGGGAGTGCCGCACTGTCAGAGGGTCAGTACTGAGGGGGTGCCTCACTGTCAGAGGGTCAGTACCGAGGGAGTGTCACACTGTCAGAGGGTCAGTGCTGAGGGAGTGCCACACTGATAGAAGGTCAGTACTGAGGCACTGCCGCACTGTTGTAGGGTCAGTACTGAGGGAGTGCCGGACTGTCAGAGAGTCAGTGCTGAGGGAGTGCCGCACTGTCAGGGGGTCAGTACTGAGGGAGTGTCGCACTGTCAGAGGGTCAGTACTGAGGGAGTGCCGCACTGTCAGGGGGTCAGTACTGAGGGAGTGTCACACTGTCAGAGGGTCAGTACTGAGGGAGTGCCGCACTGTCAGAGGGTCAGTACTGAGGGAGTGTCGCACTGTCAGAGGGTCAGTACTGAGGGAGCGCTGCACTGTCAGAGGGTCAGTGCTGAGGGAGTGCCGCACTGTCAGGGGGTCAGTACTGAGGGAGTGCCGCACTGTCAGAGGGTCAGTACTGAGGGAGTGTCACACTGTCAGGGGGTCAGTGCTGAGGGAGTGCCACACTGTCAGAGGGTCAGTACTGAGGGAGTGCCACACTGTCAGAGGGTCAGTACTGAGGGAGTGTCGCACTGTCAGAGGGTCAGTACTGAGGGAGTGTCGCACTGTCAGAGGGTCAGTGCTGAGGGAGTGCCACACTGTCAGAGGGTCAGTACCGAGGGAGCGCCGCACTGTCAGTAGTGCTCATTACAGATGAGAAACTCAACTTGAGACTGATTTTCTCCTGGTGAAAGTTCCCACTGTTTGTGGTTTGAAGAGGATGAGGGTAGTTTCCCCCCAAAGTTTCCTTCCCAATTTTAAACCATCACCCTGTGATCATTAACCGGCTGTCCAGTCATTGTCATGACCTGGGATCTTGCTGTGTACATGTTGGTTGCTGCAACACTTTGTTTTGTGAAGTATTTGCTTTGTTCTAAATTATTTGCTGCGCGGTTGTGGACGGTTCTGAGTCAAAGTTGCCCGTCCCTGCCTCCGTGTGTGTGTGAAATGAGCAGTGGTTCAGGCAGCTTCTTGCTCTTTGATATTCTGACAGGATTTTGTTTTTGTCTGTTTCAGGGAGACATCCAGCAGCTCTTGATTATCCCTGACGCACGTGCTGCGTACGATTACTGTGATTATTACAGCCCCGACTGTAACAGCCCACTTCCTAATTTCCCACAGGCTCAGGAGCCACATGGAGTCCAGGTCAGTAACTATCTGTATATTGTCCGGGTGCTGTGGGAGAGGAGGCTGGGATCTGAGCATGTCCTTCTGCACCGTGTCACTGTCACTCCCAGTCCTTTCATTGTATCAACAATAACCTCTATAACTGGGAGAAGGTCGGGTGTACGTTGCCGCGGTAACAGATAAGATGCTGTTTATTGCAATGTTATAGGCTGTTGTAGCTTCAGAAGGGTCTCCTTTTTTATTCTTCAGAAAGAATTTCTGTTCATCTGCACCCCTCTTCCACTCTCTTTCTCTTTGTTTTTCTGTCTGCCACTCTATCTCTCTACCTCTTCCTGTGTCTTTCTCCCTCTGTCATTCACTTTCTAAGTCTCACTCCTTCTCTCTTTCTGTCTCTCCCTAGCCCTCTTCCCTGGCTGCATTTCTCTGATTTATCCTGGAATGACAGTATCGTTAGAAACTGCACAGAGGGCTGTTGGTTTTCACTTGGTCCATAGCAGCAGTTGAAATCTAATCCGCAAATTTCCACTAAACTCTTAAATCTTCAGCAAATTGCATGTCATAAAAATGAGGTTTAGCTGTGTTTCCACATGGAGAATGGAAACCGCTGAAAGTCATTCACCCAGTGTGTCTGTGTCATACTCCTGCTGTGTACCTCATGTATTTCTGATGTGCACACAAAGAATTGCTGCTGTGTGTACGCTATTTTGCTGTTCCATGCACAGCGTGCTGTATTCTTTCCTGCTTTGTATGCGTGGTACTGCCCTGTGTATATGGTGACCTGCTCGATGTACACAGTGTGATCTTGATGTGCATGTCATTTCTTGCTACTGTGTACATGATGTTGCAATTGGCTAATGGCTGGTTCCTGCTGCCTCTGGGTGTGTGCAAGCTGTGTCGCTGTGTACATGGTGTGTCACTGCCTTATCTGCAGTATACAGATGATGGGTGTGTGATGTTTCACTGAGGATATGTTGCATTTCAGCTGCTTAGCTGTTGACAGATATGGCTGTAAGCATGGTGCCCGCCTGATCTGTACATAGTGCCAAGTACACGGTTTGGTCGTGCCGTGTACGCGGTGTGTCGGTGCCTTATACACAGTGTGTCGGTGCCGTGTACACGGTGTGTCAGGGCCGTGTATGCGATGTGTTGGTGCAGTGTACGCGGCGTGTCGGTGCTGTGTACATGGCGTGTTGGTGCCGTGTACACAGTGTGTTCGTGCTGTATACATGGTGTGTCAGTGCTGTGTACTTGGTGTGTCGGTGCCATGTACACAGCGTGTCAGTGCTGTGTACGTGGTGTGTCGCTGCTGTGTACGCGGTGTGTCAGTGCAGTGTATACGGTGTGTCTGTGCCGTGTACACGGTGTGTCTGTGCCGTGTAGACGGTGTGTCTGTGCAGTGTATATGGTGTGTCAGTGCAGTGTATACAGTGTGTCTGTGCAGTGTACATGGTGTGTCTGTGCCATGTACGCGGTGTGTCTGTGCTGTGTACGCAGTGTGTCAGTGCAGTGTACGCGGTGTGTCAGTGCAGTGTATACGGTGTGTCTGTGCCGTGTACATGGTGTGTCTGTGCCATGTACGCGGTGTGTCAGTGCAGTGCACACAGTGTCGGTGCTGTGTACACATAGAACATAGAAAAGTACAGCACAGCACAGGCCCTTCGGCCCATGATGTTGGGTCGTGAAATATTCCTAATCCAAAAATAAAATAACCTAACCTACATCCCCCTCAATTCACTGCTGTCCATGTGCATGTCCAGCAGTCGCTTAAATGTCACTAATGACTCTGCTTCCACGACTACCACTGGTAAACTATTCCATGCGCTCACAACTCTCTGGGTGAAGAACCTCCCTCTGACGTCTCCTCTATGCCGTCCTCCTAACACCTTAAAACTATGACCCCTCATGGCAGTCAATCCTGCCCTGGGGAAAAGTCTCTGGCTATCGACTCTATCCATGCCTCTCATTACCTTGTACACCTCAATCAGGTCACCTCTCTTCCTCCTTCTCTCCAGAGACAAAAGTCCGAGCTCAGTCAGCCTCTCCTCGTAAGACAAGCCCTCCAGTCCAGGCAACATCCTGGTAAACCTCCTTTGCACCCTCTCCAAAGCCTCCACTTCTTTCCTATAATAGGGCGACCAGAACTGGACACAATATTCCAAGTGTGGTCTTTCCAGGGTTTTGTAGAGCTGCAGCATAACCTTGCGGCTCTTAAACTCAATCCCCCTGTTAATGAACGCCAAAACACCATATGTTTTCTTCACAACCTTATCTACCTGGGTGGCAACTTTGAGGGAGCGAGGCATGAGAATACCAAGATCCCGCTATTCCTCCACACTGCCAAGAATCCTGCCTTTAATCCTATATTCAGCATTTAAGTTCGACCTTCCAAAATGCATCAGCTCGCATTTATCCAGGTTGAACTCCATCTGCCATTTCTCAGCCCAGCTCTGCATTCTGTCAATGTCTCACTGAAGCCTGCAATAGTCCTCGATACCATCAATGGCACCTCTAACCTTTGTGTCATCAGCAAACATACTAATCCACCCCTCAACCTCCTCATCCAAGTCATTTATAAAAACTACAAAGAGCAGAGGCCCAAGAACAGAGCCCGGTGGGACTCCACTCAGCACTGACCTCCAGGCAGAATACTTACCATCTACAACCACTTTCTGCCTCCTGCCAGCCAACCAATTCTGAATCCAGACAGCCAAATCACCCTGTATCCCATACCTCCTGACTTGATGAATGAGCCTGCCATGGGGAACCTTATCAAATGCCTTGCTGAAGTCCATGTACACCACATCCACTGCTCGCCCCTCGTCAACCTGTCTTGTGACTTCCTCAAAGAACTCACTAAGATTTGTAAGGCATGACCTGCCCCTCACAAAGCCATGCTGACTCCCTTTAATCACGCTATGCTTTTCCAAATCGTCATAAATCCTATCCCTCAGAATTCTTTCCACAACCTTGCTGACCACAGACGTAAGAATGACTGACTAGTCTGTAATTTCCAGGGATTTCCCTATTCCCTTTCTTGAAAAGAGGAACAACATTTGCCTCCCTCCAATCTTCCGGTACGACTCCTGTGGAGAGTAAGGAAGCAAAGGTCTTCGCCAGCGGCTTAGCAACCTCCTTTCTTGCTTCCCGGAGCAATCTAGGATAAATTTGGTCTGGCCGTGGGGACTTATCAATCTTAATGTTTGCCAAAATTTCAAGCACATCAACTTCCTCAGTATTGATCTGTTCAAGCCTGTTTTCCTGCTCCTCAAAGTTCTCATTCACAACAAGGTCCCTTCCCTTAGTGAAAACTGAAGCAAAAAACTCATTTAGGGCTTCCCCTATCTACTCAGACTCCACACACAAGTTCCCTACGCTATCCCTGATCGGCCCTACCTTCTCCCTGATCATTCTCTTATTCCTCACAGATGAGTAAAGAGCCTTCGGGTTCTCCCTAATCCTTCCTGCCAAGCCTTTTTCATGCCCCCTCCTGGCCCTCCTCAGTCCACTTTTGAGCTCCTTCAGAGCAAACCTGTAATCCTCTAAAGCTGTGCTAGACCCTTGCTTCCTCCACCTTACGTACACTGCCTTTTTCTTTTTGACAAGAAGCACCTCTGTTCCCGTCATCCAAGGCTCCTTAATCTTACCCCTTCTTACCTGTCTCAGAGGAACAAATTTATACATCACTCGCAACAACTGCTCCTTAAACAGCCTCCACATGTCTGCTGTGCCCTTTCTGTGGAACGATTGCTCCCAATCTGTACTTCCCAACTCCTGTCTGATAGCATCATAGTTTCCTTTACCCCAGTTAAATATCTTCCCCTGGTAACTGCTCCTTTCCCTTTCCATGGCTATAGTAAGTGTGAGGGTGTTGTGGTCACTGTCACCGAAGTGTTCTCCCACCACGAGATCTGACACCTGTCCTGGGTCATTGCCGAGCACCAAATCCAAAATGGCCTCCCCCCTCGTCGGCCTGTCCACATACTGAGTAAGGAAACCCTCCTGAACACACCTGACAAAAACGGCTCCATTCAAACCATCTGCACTAAGCAGGTTCCAATCAATGTTGGGAAAGTTGAAGTCACCCATAACAACCCTGCTACGTTTGCACTTTTCAACAATCTGCCGGCCAATGAGTTCTTCGATCTCCCAACCGCTATTTGGGGGTCTGTAGAAAACCCCCAATGAGGTGACTGCTGCCTTGCTGTTCCGATCTTCCACCCATACTGACTCAGTCGACAAACCTTCCTTGGCAACCTCAGCCCATACCGCCTCAGTAGACGAGTCCTCAAAGGTTCTTTCAGCCGCCGTTATACTGTCCTTGACCAACAAAGCCACACCTCCCCCTCTTTTACCACCTTCCCAGACCTTAATGAAAGATCTAAACCCTGGAACCTGCAACATCCATTCCTGACTCTGCTCTATCCATGTCTCCGAAATGGCCACAACATCGAAGTCCCAGGTACCTATCCAAGCTGCAAATTCACCCACCTTATCCCAGATATGCCTTGCGTTAAAGCAGACACACTTCAACCCAGCTTGCTGTCTGCCAGCACACTCCTGTGACAGTGAGGTCCTGTCCGTGTCCTCCCTACTCTCATCCTCCTGTGTACTAGGACTACACCTCAGTTTCCCATCCCCCTTCTGAGCTCGTTTAAATCCACCCGAATAGCACTAGCAAATTTCCCACCCAGGATATTAGTGCCCCTCTGGTTCAAGTGGAGACCGTCCTGTTTGTACAGGTCCCACCTTCCCCAGCATGAGCCCCAATTGTCCATGTAACTGAAGGCCTCCCTCCTGCACCATCCCTGCAGCCATGTGTTCAGCTGAAATCTCTCCCTGTTCTTTGCCTCGCTGTCACGTGGTACGGGTAACACACCAGAGATAAACTACTCTGTTTGTGCCTGTGCCGTGTACACGGTGTGTCGATGCTGTGTATGTGGTGTGTGGATACCGCGTACGTGTCTGTGTCTGTGCAGTGTACATGGTGTGTCGGTGCAGTGTACGTGGTGTGTCTGTGCATTGTACATGGTGTGTCTGTGCAGTGTACGTGGTGTGTCTGTGCAGTGTACGTGGTGTGTCGGTGCAGTGTACGTGGTGTGTCTGTGCATTGTACATGGTGTGTCTGTGCAGTGTACGTGGTGTGTCTGTGCAGTGTACGTGGTGTGTCTGTGCAGTGTACATGGTGTGTCTGTGCATTGTACGTGGTGTGTCGGTGCAGTATACGTGGAGTGTCTGTGCAGTGTACACGGTGTGTCGATGCAGAGTACGTGTTGTGCAGGGCCACGTACGTGGTGTGTTGGTGCTGTGTATGTGATGTCTCGGTGCCGTGTACACGGTCTATCAGTGCAGTGTACATGGTGTGTCGGTGCCGTGTATGTGGTGTGCCGGTGCCGTGAAAACAGTGTTACAGTGTAGTGTACACGGTGTGTCGGTGCCGTGTACATGGTATGTCGGTGCCGTGTACATGGTATGTCGGTGCAGTGTACGTGGTGTGTCAGTGCAGTGTACACGGTGTGTCTGTGCCGTGTAGACGGTGTGTCGGTGTTGTGTACGTGGTGTGTTTGTGCTGTGTACGATGTGTGTCAGTGTGTATACATGGCGTGTCGGTGCTGTGCACAGTGTGTGTCGGTGTGTATACATGGCGTGTCGGTGCTGTGCACAGTGTGTGTCGTGCGGTGTACACGGCGTGTTGGTGCTGTGTACAGTGTGTGTCGTGCGGTGTGCACGTCGTGTCGGTGCTGTGTACAGTGTGTGTCGCTGCGGTGTGCATGGCGTGTCGGTGCCGTGTACATGGTGTGTCGGTGCGGTGTGCACGGCGTGTCGGTGCTGTGTACAGTGTGTGTCGCTGCGGTGTGCATGGCATGTCGGTGCCGTGTACATGATGTGTCGGTGCGGTGTGCACGGCCTGTTGGTGCTGTATACAGTGTGTGTCAGTGCGGTGTGCACGGCGTGTCGGTGCTGTGTACAGTGTGTCGGTGCCGTGTGCACGGCGTGTCGGTGCTGTGTACAGTGTGTGTCGGTGTGGTGTGCACAGCGTGTCAGTGCTGTGTACAGTGTGTGTCGGTGCGGTGTGCACGGCGTGTCGGTGCTGTGTACAGTGTGTGTCGGTGCTGTGTACAGTGTGTGTTGGTGCCGTGTGCACGGCGTGTTGGTGCTGTGTACAGTGTGCGTCAGTGCGGTGTGCACGGCGTGTCGGTGCTGTGTACAGTGTGTGTCGGTGCCGTGTGCACGGCGTGTCGGTGCTGTGTACAGTGTGTGTCGGTGCGGTGTGCACAGCGTGTCGGTGCTGTGTACAGTGTGTGTTGGTGCCGAGTGCACGGCGTGTCGGTGCTGTGTACAGTGTGTGTCAGTGCGGTGTGCACGGCGTGTCAGTGCTGTGTACAGTGTGTGTCGGTGCGGTGTGCACGGCATGTCGGTGCTGTGTACAGTGTGTGTCGGTGCGGTGTGCACAGCGTGTCGGTGCTGTGTACAGTGTGTGTCGGTGCCATGTGCACGGCGTGTCAGTGCTGTGTACAGTGTGTGTCGGTGCCGTGTGCACGGCGTGTCAGTGCTGTGTAGAGTGTGTGTCGGTGCCGAGTGCACGGCGTGTCGGTGCTGTGTACAGTGTGTGTCAGTGCGGTGTGCACGACGTGTTGGTGCTGTGTACAGTGTGTGTCGGTGCCGTGTGCACGGTGTGTTGGTGCTGTGTACAGTGTGTGTCGGTGCGGTGTGCACAGCGTGTCGGTGCTGATTCAGTGCTTGGTACCCGAGGTGTCAGTGAGAATGGAATCTGATTGACATGCTGCTTCTTTCCTTTAGTTGCCTCACTGTTGACGTTTTCTGTCACTGACAACCCAGTTCCTGCTGTTGTATCTTTCAGCCTTTGTCTAATGCTCAGGAACAATGTGCAGAGTGTACAATGCTTCAACTATTTGGCTAATGTCTTACTCCTAACATATCTACACTTAGACTACTCTGCATTGCATTCACTTTCATGTATTAACTTTCTGTTCTTGCAAGCATATCAGATCGGAAGAAAAGGTCTACAATGCTGTTAAAATTAGCCAAAGACCAATGGGTTAGAAAATCTTTTGAAAGCAGCAACTGATTGCTAAGCAGACTGAGGAGTGGGAAATTAGAAATTATCTGCAAGCTAGTAATAGATATTGTCCACTAATGTAGGGAGTCACGTTGGGTGAGTGGGCAGATGTTAGCCATACAGATTATAATGTGGGCAAGCTTTTGGCAGGAGAAGTAGAGAAGCAGAATACTATTCAACTGAAGAGAGAATCCGAAACTCTGTTGGACAGAGGGATTTGATGCCCTTGTTCATACATCAGAGGAAATTAGTGTATAGGGAGGCAGTGCGTAATTTTTTTTATTCATTTACGGGATGAGGGCATCACTGGCTGGGCAGCATTTATTGCCCATCCCTAATTGCCCAGGGAGCAGTTAAGAGTCAGCCACATTGCTGTGGGACTGGAGTCACATGTAGGCCAGACCAGGTAAGGATGGCAGTTTCCTTCCCTAAAGGACATTAGTGAACCAGATGGGTTTTGCCGACAATCAATAACGGATTCATGGTCATCATTACATCCTCAATTCCAGATACTTATTGAATTCAAATTCCATCATCTGCTGCAGCAGGATTCGAACCCAGGTCCCCAGAATATTGTCTGGGTGCCGGGGTTAACAGTCCAGCCATAATACGACAAGGCCATCACTTCGCCTGTGACTATGACAAAAATCTGGAATTAAAAGACTTAAAAGACTAAAAATTACAAATACTTGTAAAATGCCCTGGTTCACTCATGTTCTTTTAAACATTTAATCATCTTTCCTTTAGGAATGGAAACCTGCCATTCTTACCCAGTCTGGCCTCTAAGTAACTCCAGACCCACAGCAACGTGGTTGACTGTTAACTGCCCAATGGGCAATGAATAAATAGATATGTTGGCCTGACCCACATCCAGCAAATGAATTTTTATAAAGTGTAGTCAGTGAGTGGGAAGGCAAATAGAATATAGATCTTGATTGCAAGATACTTTGAAGCAGAGAATCCTTGCTGGACCTGTCCCAGGATTGGGAAGATCACACCCGGAGTAATGTGCATAACCTTGGTTCCTTTTCAAAGGTGGGAAGGGATCTGAATTTGAAACTGTTCAGTGAAGGCTAGCAGCCTGCTTCCTGGGATCAAGTCACAAGGGGGTGCAGGTATAGCGTGTGATTCAGAAGGTTAATGGAATACTGCCTTTTATTATGAGAGAAATTGAACGTAAAAGTGCAGATGTTCTGTTTCCGTTTTACAGGGCATTGGTAAGAGAGTGTCCTGAATAGTGTGTGTAGGTTTGGTTTCCTTGTTTAACGACGGACGTTGGACGCCTTTCAGAGGAGCGTTACCAGATTGATACCTGAACTGAGAGGACAGGTTGGACAGACCTGAGCTTGTTCCTGCTGGACTTTAGGGCAGGGAGGGCAGCTTAATTGAAACGTATAAAATCCTGAGGACCTTTGGCCAGATGGATGTGGAGCAGATGCTTTCTCTTGTGGGAGAGTCTAGAATGAGGGCCACTGTGTAAAAGTCTGGTGTTGGCCTTTTAAAACAGAGAATGTTTAGACAGAGAAGACGTTTAGTAAGCAGGACATGAAATGTGAGAGATGGTTTGTTAATTCTGGTGAATATATTGGCAACAGTTTTTTGCTGAATTTATTCTCCTCAAAGAGGAATTTTTGCTTGCTGTCTAACACACCAGGACGAGGGACCTGTTTCCAAAGAGCCTGATCTCACCCATTGCCTCTCACACCTGCTATTTGACCCTTGTACTGCCTGCCCAACCTGCATGACACTCTCCCTGTGCTTTCACAGAACTGCCTTGGTTACCTGAATATCATTCTGAGTGTGTTTTCTTTGCCTCTGGTGGTCCTGTTTTGTCTTGAGCATCATTGTGGTCACAGTGTCCCTGTCTTTTTCACCAGGCCTCTCAAGTGAGTTTTCAATTAGTTAAGCCTCTTGGAGCCTCCAGGAACACGCTCTGATTGGTTGCTGCCATTTCTGGTCACATTTTCCTACCAAATTAAAAGTGTTTGATTTGGTGACAACGCAAACCAGGCAAATGGATTTTGCTGGCTGCGTCAGATATCACTAACTCTGTTTTTACTGCTCACTTTCTCCTTCTCTTGAATTATTAATCAGGCCATTAGAGAAACCCTTTCACCACTTTCACATGAAGGTTCTACTTGTTGCCAATGTTTCAACTTTTTGACGTGTTCTGTTGAACAGGAGTCCTCAACAAAAACTTCCCTGGCCCACAGAAAGTTACAGAAACTTTGTTTATATAAACACCTTTATCTAATGTTTAGTCTCTGTAAACAGACTCTCAGAAGGAAGCCCATTCATACCATCCGTTTTATTCGAGTTCTTTTAAAAATCTTTTCCAATCCTACTCCTCTGGTCTTCACCCATGGCCCTGCAATTATTATTCCCTTTCCCTGTATTATCCCCCATTCCCTTTTGAAAGTTATTATTGAATCCATTTCCACTGCTCTTTCAGGCAGCACATTCCAGGTCTCAATAACTCACAGACTAACGAATAAATCTTCTCAGCTCCCCAGAGGGCTGAGCCGAAACGAGTCTGGGCTCATTCTCCAGCCAAGACAGTCCACGTAACAGACTGAATGAAATAGAAAATGTTGGTTTTTTTCAGCTCCTGCATCAACCTTTCAATTAAATTAGAAAGCAGCAGCTAACAAAGGGAGATGGAGAGAGGGAAGGAGGGAAAAGAGGAGAAAGACAGAGGGAGTGAGAGAGAGGGAGGGAGAGGAAGTGGGGATTCGCACAGTTATAGAGTCACACAGCACAGAAACAGACCCTTCGGTCCAACCAGTCCATTCTGAACATAATTCCAAACTAAACCACTCCCTCCTGCCTGTGCTTGGCCCATATCCTTCCAAATTTTTCCTATTCATGCACTTATCCAAATGTCTTTTAGACATTGTAATTGTACCCACATTCACCACTTCCTCAGGACGTTCATTCCACACACGAACCACCCTCTGTGTAAAGCATTTTCCCCGCATGCCTTTTTAAAATTTCTCTCTTCTCATCTTAAAGCGTGCTCCTCGTCTTCTCACATGCTCCGTTAGAGCCAAGCCTCTAGACTCCATGAAGTCACTGTTAGGTGTGTGATGCTCACTGGGTCTCGGAATCTGAAGGTTTGCTCTACATCTGTAACTTGCAGATCTGTTTAAACTGGGTGGCTCTGTTCCATACCAGTCTGAAATGTTAGTATGTTGCAGGGAAAGCACTCCAAATGTAAACATTTGACGGGCCTCGCAGCATCTCCAGTGGTTAGAGTTGGAATTACAATGTTTACATCAACATTCAAATAACCGACAGGAGACGTGGGAATTGTGACATAAATATGTTCAGGTGTGAGACTGTGGGTCGGGAGCTTCTTTTGTTTCTGAGACCCTTCATCTCTGTCAGAAGCTCAGAGACTTGTGGAGATGTTGCAGCTCAGGAAAAGGCCCTTAGGCCCATTGTGTTTGTGCTCGTCGTCAACCTTCTATTTGCTCTCAGAACGAGGTTTGTAGCCTTGTAGATGATGATATTGTAAGTGCCCGTTGTCTCAACTTCTGTTGTATTTTGAATCTGATAAACTGGAATAGTGCAGCATAGAATCTGTGACAGTTACTTTGAAGAGAGATTCGGTCAGTCACACACCACTGTCGTAACTCACTTAGCTGCTTGTTCAGTGCCGCTGAGATACAGGGCACTGTGGGTGGCGTCTCTCACAAACAGGGTACTCTTATCAAATCAAGAAGATGTTCTCCCTCTGATACAGAAGAGTAATCTGGTATATGCGTTTCAGTGCGGGTGTGATGCCAGGCCTGCAGTCTGGGTGCCCCAAGGATTGGCAGGTCATATCAAACAGTACAAACCTTCAGCTGTTCACAACTAGCAAAGCACTCATTGTAACCCACCATGCCACACTTACAAAAGTCAGCACACAGCTCTAACATGAGATGGAATTCTAACGCTGGACCACGTGGGCCTGGTTTGAACTGAAGCAAATTTAAACATCAGCATCGTTTATTTACAGAATTCACAGAATATTAAAAACGTCTCACTGATGAAAACCCATTCAATATAGGATTCTTGGCAGCGTGGAAGGATAGGATTCTTGGCAGCGTGGAGGAACAGAGGGATCTTGGTGTGCAGATACATAGATCCCTTAAAATGGCCACCCAAGTGGACAGGGTTGTTAAGAAAGCATATGGTGTTTTGGCTTTCATTAACAGGGGGATTGAGTTTAAGAGTCGTGAGATCTTGTTGCAGCTCTATAAAACTTTGGTTAGACCGCACTTGGAATACTGCGTCCAGTTCTGGGCGCCCTATTATAGGAAAGATGTGGATGCTTTGGAGAGGGTTCAGAGGAGGTTTACCAGGATGCTGCCTGGACTGGAGGGCTTATCTTATGAAGAGAGGTTGACTGAGCTCGGTCTCTTTTCATTGGAGAAAAGGAGGAGGAGAGGGGACCTAATTGAGGTATACAAGATAATGAGAGGCATAGATAGAGTCGATAGCCAGAGACTATTTCCCAGGGCAGAAATGGCTAGCACGAGGGGTCATAGTTTTAAGCTGGTTGGTGGAAAGTATAGAGGGGATGTCAGAGGCAGGTTCTTTACGCAGAGAGTTGTGAGAGCATGGAATGCGTTGCCAGCAGCAGTTGTGGAAGCAAGGTCATTGGGGTCATTTAAGAGACTGCTGGACATGCATATGGTCACAGAAATTTGAGGGTGCATCCATGAGGATCAATGGTCGGCACAACATTGTGGGCTGAAGGGCCTGTTCTGTGCTGTACTGTTCTATGTTCTATGTTCTATGTTCTATTAAGTCCTTTTGTTACTTAAAGCACTAGGAATAAACATTTGCATATATTTAGAACCCCATCTCAGAATTGTCAATCAAACAGGGAGCTCACAGGCCCACCCCAACTTCATGATAAATAGTACTTTGTAGAGGAAGTTAAATAGTATGACGTGCTATAACCGTAGCCCTCGGGCTGATGTCAACTATCAGATATTGAAATTGCAAGCACCATTCTTACAACTCACAGCTGACTTTTTTTTAAATTAGAGCTCTGGGGAATTGAAATGAGTTAATAGCTTGACAAATTTATTGCCATAGAGCACAGAAACAGGTCCTTCGGCCCCTCATGTCTGTGCCAGCCAACCAACACGAAGCCACACTAATCGCATTTACCTGCACTTGGTCCTGGCACAGTCAGTACTCATCCCGATGCTTCATAAATATTGTGAGAGAACCTGCCACTACAACCCTCTCTCAGCACCTTCCCTATTTATAAAACCCTTTGGATGAAAACATTTTTCTGCAGCTCCCCGCTAAATCACTTGCTCCTCACCTTAAACGTTTGCCCTCTGATTTTAGACACATCTGCCATGGGGAAAAGATTCTCAAATCTACATTGTTTATGCCTCTCATAATTTTATATATCCCAATCAAAGTCCCCTCAGCCCCCTCTGCTTCAGGGAAAACAAACCCAGCCTATCCAGTCTCTCCCCATTCCTCAGACTCTCCACTCCATCCTGGTGAATCCTGTCTGTACCATCTCCTGTGAAGACATGTCCTTCAGATAGTGTGGTATTCAAACTGTGCTCTAGCCAATGTTTTATAAAGTTGCGACAAGACTTCCTTGCTCCTATATTCCACACTCTGGCTAATGAAGACACACATCCTTCTTCACCACCCTGCCTGCCTGTGCTGGCACCTTCAGGGATCCATGGGCCTGTATACAATGTCCCTTTGTTCCTCAGTATTCCCTAGGCACCTACCATTCATTATGTATATCCTTCCCTTATTAGACCTCCCAAAATGCATCACCTCACACTTAGTGCGATTCAATTCCATCTACCATTGTTCTGACCAATTTACCAGCTGATCAATATCAGCCTGTAGCCTGAGACCATCCTCCTCAATATCAATGGCACCATCAATTATTGTGTCATCTGAAAACATACAAATTATACTCGTGATAATGGGAACTGCAGATGCTGGAGAATCCAAGATAATAAAATGTGAGGCTGGATGAACACAGCAGGCCCAGCAGCATCTCAGGAACACAAAAGCTGACGTTTCGGGCCTAGACCCTCTGATGAAGGGTCTAGGCCCGAAACGTCAGCTTTTGTGCTCCTGAGATGCTGCTGGGCCTGCTGTGTTCATCCAGCCTCACATTTTATTATCTACAAATTATACTTCTACATTCACATCCAAGTTGTTAATGTACAGTGTCCCAGCTCCGATCCTTGTGGTACAATGCTGATCACAAGCTTCCAGTCACAAAAACAACCTCCATCATTACTTTTTGCCTGCTATTTGCGAGACAGTTTCAGATCCATTTTGCCAAACTGCCCTCTGGACCAGCCTTCCATGTGGGACCTTGTCAAAGGCTTTCCTGAAGTCCATGTAAACCACATCCACTGCACTACCCTTATCAATATATTTCATCACCTTTTCAAAATAAACTTTCAACTTATTTAGCCAGGCAGGATCTCCCTCTCACAAATCCATGCTGACTATCTCTGATCAATTCCTGTCTTTCCAAATATTGATTAAATCAGCTTTTTTTCCATTAATTTCCCTGTCACTGACATCAGACTAATTGGTCTGTAATTCCCTGGCCTATTCCTGCTGCCATTCTTGAATATAGGAACCGCATTAGCCATCCTCCAGTCATCTGGCACTTCACCTGCGTCCAGTGAAGTATTAAATTCTCCATCAGGACTCCTGCAATCTCCTCCTTTGCTTCCCATGGCAGCCTGGAATCCATCTCATCAGACCCTGGGGGCTTCTACCCCTCTGTGCCCACTAAAACATTTAATATCTCCTCCTTATTAAGCTCAACATGTTTTATAACCTCACTACCCCAACAGAAGTCTCCAGCTACAATGCCTTTCCCTTCTGAGCACACAGCATCCACTTTTCACATGTATGAACGCTGGTGCGTCAAAAAGTCATCAATTACACAATCTGGGAAGTGGGCGATCAGCCGAAGTTGCAGTTTTAAATAACCCTGCAGTGGTGAGGTTTCTTCATGTGTGAAAAACGAGCGGCCCCTTTCCCAGATCCACTGCAGAAAGGGCCTGGATTTCCAGATCTGGAATCTTGGCACCCGTATCATTCCGCAAGGCTTTGGGACTTGGGTGAACTTCTAGAAAGGACACAGAGAGGGAAAATGTGCAGATTCAGCAAGTAATTTGGGAAGCAAACTGCATGCTGGCCTTCACTCCAAGGGGATTGTGGGACAGTAATGAAGAGACCTCGATCGAATTGTTATGGATTTTGGGGGGAGCTGACGGCTGGAATGTGGCGGGCGGAGTTGTTCTCCATATTGATGGGAGGATGGACCTGCGGCCCTGATGGATCAGCTGATTGCTCTCTGGGTCTAGGGGGTCCTCCTGTAATATTGCCCTGAGTAATTTGGTCGATATTCATGTCTGGGAATAGAGGGTAACCCAGGGAAAGGGTAGGTCCACTCAAGGACAAAGGAGGGAATTTATGCCTGGAGCCAGAGGAAGTTCTGAATGAATACTTTGCATTGATGTTCTCTGAGGAGAAGGACATGATGAATGATAAGGTTAGTGGGGGGGGGGGGGGGGGTCGTGAGTGGGGGAGGTGGGTTATGTTGACGTTCTAGAGTATGTTGATATTAAGGAGGAGGAACTGTTAGGTGCATTGAACACATTAAGCTAGATAAATCACCAGGGCCTGATGGCATCTGTCCCAGGACTGAAGAACAAAGAACAAAGAAAATTACAACACAAGAACAGGGCCTTTGGCCCTCCAAGCCTGCACCAACATGCTGCCTGTCACAACTAAAACCCCCTACCCTTCCGGAGACCCTATTCCTCTACTCCCATCCTATTCATATAGTTGTCAAGGCGCCCTTTAAAAGTCACTATCGTATCTGCTTCCACTACCTCCCCCAGCAGCGAGTTCCAGGCACCTACCACCCTCTGTGTAAAAAAACTTGCCTTGTTCATCACCTTTCAACCTTGCTCCTCACACCTTAAACCCATGACCCCCGGTAACTGACTCTTCCACTCTGTGAAAAAGCTTCTGACTGTCCAGTCTGTCCATGTTCCTCATAATCTTGTTGACCTCTATCAGGTGCCCCCCCTCAACCTCTGTCCTTCCAGTGAGAACAACCCAAGTTTCTCCAACCTCTCTCCATACCAGGGAAATCCTGGCAAATCTTTTCTGTACCCTCTCCAAAGCCACCACATCCTTCTGGTAGTATGGCAATCAGAATTGAACGCAATATTCCAAATGTGGCCTAACTAAGGTTTTATAAAGCTGCAGCATTACCAGCCAATTTTTAAACTCCACGCCCTGGCTGATGAAGGCAAGCATACCGTATGCCTTGTTGACTACCTTTTCCACCTGTGTGGCCATTTTCAGTGACCTGTGTACCTGTACTCCCAGATTCCTCTGTCTATCAATACTCTTAAGGGATCTGCCATTTACTTTGTATTTAGACCTTCCGAAATGCATTACCTCACATTTTTCTGGATTAAACTCCACTGCCATCTCTCTGCCCAAGTCACCAACTGACATATATACACACTGCGGTATCCTCTGACAATTCTCATCGCTATCTGTAATTCCATCAACCTTTGTGTCATGGGCAAACTTACTAATCAGACCAGTTACATTCTCCACCAAATCATTTATATATGTATATTACAAACAGCAAAGGTCCCAACACTGATCCCTGAGGAACACCACTAGTCACAGCTCTCCAATCAGAAACTCACCCTTCCACTGCTACCCTCTGTCTATGATCGAGCCAGGTTTTTATCCATCTTGCAAGCTCACCTCTGGCCCCATGCGACTTTATCTTCTGTATCAGCCTGTCATGAGGGATCTTGTCAAAGGCCTTACTGAAGTCCATGAGACAACATCCACTGCCCTGCCCTCATCGATCATCTTCGATGCTTCCTCAAAAAAATCTCAAACCAAGTTAGTGAGACATGATCTCCTCTTCACAAAGCCATGTTGCCTCACACTAATACGCCCATTTATCTCCAAGTGCGAGTAAATCCTGTCTCAAAGAATCCTCCCCAATAATCCTCTACCACTGACATAAGACTCACCAGCCTGTAATTAGCTGGATTATCCTTGCCACCCTCCTTAAACAGAAGAACAACACTAGCTATTGTCTAATCCTCTGTGACCTCCCCTGCAGCCAGTGAAGATGCAAAGATTTCCCTGAAGGCCCTCGCAATTTCCTCCCTTGCCTCTCTCAGTATTCTGGGGTATATCCCATCAGGCCCTGGGAACTTGTCTACCTTAATGTTTTGTCAAGACCCCCAATACCTCCTCCCTTTTGATCCCAACATTACCCAAACACACCCTTCCCCAGACTCTTCATCCACTAGATCCTCCTCTGTGGTGAATACGGACACAAAGTACTCATTTAATACCTCACCCATTTCCTCTGGCTGCACACAAATTCCCTTCCCTGTCCTTGAGTGGGCCAACCCTCTCCCTGGCTACCCTCTTGTTCTTTATAAATGTATTAAAAGCCTTGGGATTTTCCTTAATCCTTTGCCCAATGACTTTTCATGCCCCCGTTGGCCCTCCTGACTGCTTGTTTTAGTTTCTTTGGATTTTCCTTGTATCCCAGCTTTGCTCCATGTGCTCCCAGCCTCCTGGCCTTGATAAATGCTTCTTGATCAGAGATGCTTTTCTGACTGGAGGCCTGTGACCAGAGATGTTCTGCAATGATCAATGCCTGGGCCTCTGATGTTTGTAATTTATATAAATGGTTTAGATGAAAATGTAGGTGGTCTGATCAGTAAGTTTGCAGAAAGCAGGAAAATTGGTGGAGTTGTGGATTATGAGGAAGATTGTCCGAGGATACAGCAGGTTATAGATCAGTTGCAAGGTTGGGTGGAGAAATGGTAGATGGAGTTTAATCCAGGCAGGTGTGGGCGGATGTACATTTGGAGATCAAATGCAAGAGGAAAGTAAATGGCAGGACCCTGAACAACATTGATATACAGAGGGATCTTGGGGTATAAGCCCATAGCTCCCTGAAAGTGGCAATGTGAGTTGGTAACGTGGTAACGAAGGCATACAGCATGCTTGCCTTCATCGTTCGGGGCAATGAGTATAGAAGTCGGTAAGCCATGTTGCAGCTGTGGAAGACTTTAGTGAGGCCACATGTGGAGTATTGTGTGCAGTTCTAGTCACCACACTATCGGAGGAATGTGGAGGCTTTGGAGAGGGTCCAGAAGGAGTTTACCAGGATGTTGCCTGGATTGGAGGGAATTAGCTCTAAGGAGAGGTTGGACAAACTTATGTTTGTTTTCACTAGAGAGTCGGAGGCTGAGGGAAGTTTGTAAAATTATGAGAGGCATGGACAGGGTGGAGAATCAGAGCCTCTTTCCCAGGGAAGAAATGCCAAATACCAGGGGGCATTGGGCTAAGTGAGAAGGGGGAAAGTTAAAAGGAGACACCTGAGAGGCACAGAGGGTGGTAGGTGCCTGGTAGAGCTGCCATGGGAGGTGGCATGAGCAGATACAATAGTAATGTTTAAGAGGCATTTAGACAGACACATGAATAGGCAGGGAGCAGATTGATGTGACCCATGTGCAGGCTGATGGGATTAGTTTAGAATGGCATCATGGCCAGCACAGACATGGTGGGCCGAAGGGCCTGTTCCCGTGATGTACTGTTCTGTGTTCACTGGGGTTTGGTGGAATGAGTGGGGATGCCACTGAAACATCCAGGATACAAAAGGGGTTTGATAGGGTTGACATTGAGAAATTCAGCCCCCTGTTCTGGAGAATCTAGAACACGGGATCAGAATCCCAGGGTCAGGAGATAATCTGCGGAATTCTCTCCGTTCGAGAGTTGTGGAGGGTCCATCAGTAAATCCACTTAAACCTGGGGATTTTCACTTCAGGGAAACTGAGCATGAATTAGGTGTGGAATGGCATGGCCATCCATTATCCTGGTGAACAGCAGAGAAGTTCAAAGGGCCTCATGGTCTGCTCTTCTTTCTGATATTGCTGCGTTACTCACTTTCCCCTTAAGACCAGAACTGCTCTGAATGCTTTGGGCACATTGCCACAAGCGATCTGTTAATGCTGACACTGCTCTAACAGAGAGTGAACTGGCAAAGTTAAAAAAAAAGCACAACGTCTTACAGCAAACAAGGCCATTCATTCCATCGTGTCACACCTGCTTTCTGACAGAGCTGTCCAATTAATCCCACTCCCTTACCCCTTTCCTGTAAACATGTCATATTTTTCACCTTCCCCATTCCTTCTGGAAAGTTATTGATAAACTGCCTATTAAGATTGAGCCACAGCATGAGATAGAAAGCAAACGGGATCTTCCAGTCCTGACGCTCTCCTCTTTCAGAAACAGCTCGTTGGAAGTTGTGAACATTGGCAACTGAATGAAAACATGCATAAGGGGGATCTTGGCACTTGCTGGCAATGTAAAACTAGCTGCTGATTGGTCAGTGTCCGTTGTATATCATGCACAGTGTCAAGGTTTTCCTCATTTATCTCAACATCTTTTCATTTCCTTCAATGTGCTTCTGCTTGGCCAAATCTCCCTTGGATCGCGACTAACATTACTGTGATTGTATTTCCCTTCATGATACAGCACTCTCCGGAAGAAATATTCAAATATGACTATGATTATAGTGATGGAGATTTTATAGAGTTTGACTATCATCCAACTGAGGAAATGCCAACATTGGAGCAGACAGAATTCCCAACTGAGGTAACCAGGAGACCAGCCTCTCAATGTCAGCATGGTCTGTTATCTTTGTCCACCCAGCCTTCGACTGTACCTCATCCTGTATATCATTCTCTTGTCATCTTCATCAGAACTATCATTCGCTCTCTCTCCATAGCAGCTCCTGTCCTCATTTTCCTCACTCACTGCTGCCCACCCTGCCCCATAATCCTTTTCTCCCTCTATACCTCTGTCACATCCATCCCCAAACCCTCCCCTTCTTCCTCTCTTCCCATCCCTCTGGCCTTTCCCTCAATTCCCCCAACATCCACAAATCATCAATTTTTTTGGAAGCAGCTGGAAACGGGAAGGATTTTGAAGCGGAGCCTTGGCCTGAGAATCTCATGTTTCCCTGTTTTCGGGTCATCATTATTTATGCTTTTTTCCATTCCATCTCTCACCACATTTTTCAGAGAAAGAAATCCATTTCATTCATCAAACTGAAGAAGGATGTTGGACAAACTATAACTAAGAACATAGCGACAAAGATTACTTCCAAAAAAACTCTTACAACTCAGAAGAGGAAGCAACACTTTTCCAGCCACCAATCATCAAAACTTCAGGTTGGGCCAAATGTGGCAAAAACTGATCAAGATCTTCCGAGGAGTCAAGATTGGAAGATCTCTGATGACTTGAATGATCCTTGAAACCACCCGCTCACCTCCCTAAAAAGCCTTCCCTCGTCATTCCCCGATCATGTCTAATTCTCCCTGGCTCTACAGGCCAATCTGAAACTTAATTCAACTGTTTCATGACTTAAATCTTATTTCGTTTTGTCTCACTATTTTGCTTTGAACTCAGGTTGTGAACAATGTGCTACCAGAGGAGACAGGAGAGGAATATTACTACGAAACCTATGAAGGAACGACCAGCTCAGCAGCCCAAGAGAAAGCTAACGAGGTAAGAAGAAACTGTAAGGATTGTTGTTTTCAAAGAATTCTACTCCTGATTTGTGTGCTGTCAGAATTCCCTCAGCCCATCCCACGTACAATTTTAGCAGGTTTACGTTAACCTCGATGTCTTTTTTCTGGCCTGAGAGATCGCTGCCCAGACTTGTGAGGGTTCCAAAGTACAGAGAAAGGCTCTCAGATGTAATGTCGACCTCCATGGAGTGTCATGGAGGTTGTAAGTGGTCGAATGAAACGCTGCCCCAGTCGCTCATGGAAAGGAATACCGTGAGTTGCTGATCTACTCAGTATGAGAGGCACATCTGGAAGTGACTGCTCTCAACCTGAATATTTCTTCAGCATTTTAGTTTCTTTTGCCAATAACATCATGAATTTTCTGCGTTTTTACAAAATCTTTGAGAAAATGCTGTTTGCATTGGATTTGGTGAATTACAAATTGGTCAATTTGTTTGAGGTAAATCCATTCATTTTGCTTCTGCTTTCTCCAGAAATTGCTGATTCTATTTAACATGATGATAAATGTGAATCAAAGCAAGAGATAATGCTTCAGGATTAAAGTTTGAACATTGATTTGACTTTGTTTGATTCAGTGCATCTTCCACTGGACTCTGTTGAACTCTGTTGTCTGAATGATTTGAGCCATTTCCTGCTGAGATATTTGGAACAGCAGGAAGTTATCAGAGTTCTGAGGCCCTTTTCTGGCAGTTAACTTGACCGTAACTGACCTGTATTTTAACCTTATTCACGTGACATTATGGAATCATTGAATTACACAGTACAGAAGATGCCCTTCAGCCCATCAAGCCTATCCCATCAAAGTTTCTGTAAAATTCCTCTTCTCTCGCTTTCATAGGATCCCTATGGTGGGGAAGCAGGCCATTCAACCCGGCAAATCCACATCAACCCACCGAAGAGCATTCAGCCCAGACCCATCCCCTCACCCTATCCCCATCCCTCACCCTATCCCTATCCCTAGATTTCCTGCGGCCAATCCACCCTAACCTGCACATCTTTGGACGGTGAGAGGAAACCAGAACAAAGCCACACAGACACGGGGAGAATGTGCAAACTCCACACAGACAGTCACTTGAGGCTGGAATCAAGCCTGAGTCCCTGACGCTGTGAGGCTGCAGCGTTAACCACTGAGCCCCTGTGCACTGAGTGCATGGCTTTGCAGGTTATTTCAAGTGCTGATCTGAGTAATTTTTAAAGATTGTGTGGTTTCCTGTCTCAACTCCCCTCACAGGCAGTTCATTACAGACCCCCAGCTCACTCTGCATGGAAAAACCTTCCTTCAAATCCCTCCCTACTCCTCCTGCATTTTACTTTAAAATTATGCTCCTGGTTGATCCTTTGACTTGCTTAGTTAAAGCCTTTGACAAATCGGAATCCAATGACCTCTAAGTTCATGTGACCCCAGAATCTGAGCCCTTCCTGGGCAGAGAGTTTCAGATTCACTGCACTCAGTGTGAGGAAGTGCTTTCAGACAGGCCCCTGAATAGCCTGGTTCGATGCTAATGTCCTCTACTGCAGATTCACCAGGCAAGAGCAGCACAATGGGAGATGCAGTCTGTTCACACTGGCACTGTCATTACAATATGGACCATCGCATTAATGTCAGCACCACCACATTGACAAAGCTTGGACATATACTGAGTTACTGCCTGGTGATGGAGGAGGTCTCGATGAGATTTATCAAACTGCATGGATTTAGAAACAAAAACAGGAATTGTTGGGAAAACTCAGCAGGTCTGACAGCATCTGGAGTGAAAGCTAAGTTGACGTTTCGGGCCCAGTGACCCTTCTTCTGTTCTAAGTTTTCCCAGCAATTTCTGATTTTGTTTCTGATTTCCAACATCTGCAGTTGTTTGGGTTTTTTTTTAACATGGTTTTGGTTTCTCTGGAGTTTAATTCTGTCCTGCTCATTGATCGAGTTACAAAATATTTCCAGCATGGAAATGGGCCATTCAGCACAACTGCTTTGTACTCGGCCTTCTGCTCCTCACAAATTCCCTCCCTCCCCCTCTCCAGCTCACCCTTTGCACAAAATCACCAGCTGATCAAAATGCAAACTGTGTTATGTCACTCCTTAAGTTCCTACATCACTCTTTGTACAAGCTCTTAGAATGTTCCCAGAATTCCAGAAAGCATGTAGGCACGGTCCCCGTGGTTAAACAGGATGACAACAAGTGGCCGGGAGTGTTTACCAAACTCCATCTGATGCCTTTTAACATTTCAAGTCTTTGAACCTTCCACAATAACTGAAATGAAACAAAGCAAGGTCATGTTAAACACTCTGATGCAGTCACTATCTCTATGCTGAGAATTGCTTGCAAAGATTTCCCAGAGGTGGTAATATCAGAGGAAATGTCCTCTTCATTTCCTCATTCATTTCAGGCTGTAATAATGAGTAATTGCTTTTTAGTTTATATAACCCTAACTTTTGGATACAGTCTCGCTATTTTATAGAAATGTTCTTTTCAAAATAATAAGCCTACTTCCCAATGTGATAAACATCGTGATTCATTCAGCTCTCCTTTGGGACACGATTATCCCAATTTACTCAAGGATCACTGAGTGTGACCTTGACCATCTCCTGGGCTACTTTGCAATGCAGTGTACTGTATAATTCAGCTTTCAGCCTTGCTAACACAATGCTCATTTCATTCTCATTTCTCAAATGAACTTCAATCGGACGACAATAAGACAAACATTGAAGAAGACTATAAAGATGAATATCTGACTGGAGAGAGTTATCATTTTGAAAAGCAAGAGACTGAGGAAAAGGAACAGGATCTTGACGAGTATGACTTCAATGAGTATGATTTCAAAACGTATGATCTCAATGAATATGACGACAAGGAATATGATGAGAAAGAGCAAGATCCCACTGGGCAAGATCCCACTGGGCATGATCCCACTGGGCATGATCCCACTGGGCAAGATCCCACTGGGCATGATCCCACTGGGCATGATCCCACTGGCCACAACCCCACTGGGGACAGTGCCAAAGCTTCTTCCAGCAAAGGAACCAGTGATAATGACCATGAATTCAAAGCTTATGACGTTGAGGAATATGACCCCAGTGAATATGATACCAAGCGTTACGAGGATGAATATTATTATGAAATCACAGAGTATGAAGATAAAGAGCCAAAGACTACATCTACTGGGGTGGAGTTTGGTCCTGGGGTACCTGCTGAGACAAGTGTAAGTCCACAGCAATAATTGTTGAACACTTTTAATGGTTTTTGCCTTTTCGTTTGATGATTAACTTTGCTTTCAAAGCTACATGGAGGCGACAAATTATTTTCTGATCTTCTCCCAGTCCCAGTCATAGTTCCAGTTACAGACCTGTGCAGGTCAAAGCTGACATTACATTGAAATCTGAAGAGTGGGTTTATCTGAGGGGCTGATTATCCTTCTGAATGCTGTGTGTAATAGGGTATGGTTCATGTGTTTGACAAGATGCTACACAAGAATGGGGTTAATTGAATAGAAGACCAGATAAGAGGAAGAATTAAGCATTCATTTGAGAGCAGTAAGCCAAAACAGTGAATAAATGAACAATTGTGAGCTGGCAGAATGTAGGAAATGATAGGTTATTTAAACGGGTTGGAGTTTCAGAGTAAGAAATTTTTCTGCAACGTTAGAGCAGTTTGGAGCTTAGTTTTTGGGAACAGATAGGAACCAGTGGATGCTGGAACATTGGGAGATCAAATTTTGAGATTCAGTGTAGTTATGGAGAAACACAAAGACAGACAGGAGTAACGTTTTTGAAGTAGGAACAGATTAATTTTAGGAAACGCAAAATCTGATTTGGTAAAAATGGCCTGAGAACAGCCTTTAGAAGGTGAATCTGTGTCACAGCTGTGGGTGGTAGTGAAGAGGCTCATAGAGAGGCTTCAGAACAAACATGTTCCAATAGAGAGAAAGCTGCAAAGCCCAAATCCAGAACTCCAGGATGTCAAAGAGCACAGAGTAGAGCATGGAAATAACGAGAAGCTTATGTCAGGTTCTAAGAGCTGAGTGCTGAGGAAAACCCAGTGGATGATAAAACATACAGCTGTGAAATTATAACAGTCAGTCAGAGGTTTAGGGTAAGAGGGCAAATATTTTGGTCGAAATCAGACAATTCCTTGCTCAGAGCACTGCTACGTCTTACCGATACGGTCATGGACAGATACACCTACAGTTGGCAGATCGGAAAGGATGAGGTCAAGTATGTTTTTCCCTCTTGTTGGTTCCCTCACCACCTGCCGCAGACCCAGTCTCGCAGCTCTGTCCTTTAGGACCCGACCAGCTCGATCAGTAGTAATGCTGCCGAGCCACTCTTGGTGGTGGGCATTGAAACCCCCCTCCCAGAGTACATTTTCTGTCCTTGTCATCCTCAGCGCTTCCTCTAGGTGTTGTCCAACATGGAGGAGTACTGGCTCATCAGCTGAGGGAGGACGGTGAGTGGTAATCAGCAGGAGGTTTCCTTGCCCATGTTTAATCTAAAACCGTGAGACTTCATGGGGATCCGGAGTCAATGTTGAGGACTCCTGGAGCAAAACCCTGGCCCAGTCTGACTGAATTTGGAATATTGTGAGCAGGTTTGGACCCTGTATCTAAGGAAGGATGTGTTAGTGTTGGAGGGGGTCCAGGGGAAGTTTACAAGAAAGATCCTGAGCTTGAAGGACTTGTCATTTGAGGAGCGGTTGAGGACTCTGGGTCTGTACTTGATGGAGATTAGAATCTGATTGAAACTTACAGAATACTCAGAGGCCTGGATAGAGTGGGCATGGGGAAGATGTTTCCACTAGTAATAGAGACTAGGACCCGAGGACACAGCCTCAGAATGCAGAGACACCCTTTCGAACTGAGATGAAGCACGAGGAAGGGTTTCAGATTTTTGGGTCATTAGGATCTCTTCTGGGACAGAAGTGGTCTGTACAAGAGGGATGGGTTGAACCTGAATTGGCAGGGTCCAATGCCCATAAGACCATAAGACATAGGAGTGGAAGTAAGGCCATTTGGCCCATCAAGTCCACTCCGCCATTTAAATCATGGCTGATGGGCATTTCAACTCCACTTCCCTGCACTCTCCCCGTAGCCCCTGATTCCTTGTGAGATCAAGAATTTGTCGATCTCTGCCTTGAAGGCATCCAACGTCCCGGCCTTCACTGCACTCAGCGGCAATGAGTTCCACAAGCCCACCACTCTCTAGCTGAAGAAATGTCATCTCATTTCAGTTTTAAATTTATCCCCTCTAATTTTAATGCTGTGCCCACGGGTCCTAGTCTTCCCGCCTAATGGAAACAACTTCCTAGCGTCCACCCCTTCTAAGCCATACATTATCTTGTAAGTTTCTATTAGATCTCCCCTCAACCTTCTAAACTCTAATGAGTACAATCCCAGAATCCTTGGCCGTTCATCATACGTTAAACCTACCATTCCAGGGATCATCCGTGTGAATCTTCGCTGGACACGCTCCAGGGCTAGTATGTCCTTCCTGAGGTGTGGAGCCCAAAATTGGACACAGTATTCTAAATGGGGCCTAACTAGAGCCTTATAAAGCCTCAGAAGCACATCGCTGCTTTTATAGTCCAACCCTCTTGAGACACACGACAACATTACATTCGCTTTCTTAATTACGGACTCTACCTGCAAGTTAACCTTTCGAGAATCCTGGACCAACACTCCCAGATCCCTTTGTACTTCTGTTTTGCGAATTTTCTCACTGTTTAGAAAATAGTCCATGCCTGTATTCTTTTTTCCAAAGTGTCCTGACGGAAAGATTTGCTCGAGCTACTCGGAAGGGTTTTAGCCAGACTGGCAGGGGTTTGGACCGTAAGCAGTAGTGAGATGAGAGGAGATTGAAGCTGGTACAGAAGTCAAATAGACCTGACAGACAACATCACAGCAGATAACGATGGGAGCCTTAAAAATTAAACTGCAGTTATTTCATAGCAAGAGGCCTGACAGTCAAGGCAGATGAATTCAGGGCATGGATGGGAACATGGGACTAGGATATTATAGCTATGACAGAATTATAGAAGATGAGGTGCTGGAGGTCTTAAAAAAACATAGAGGTAGATAAATCCCCAGGACCTAATCAAGTGAATCACAGGACATTATGTGAAGGTAGGGACGAAATTGTCGGGCAACTATCAGAGATATTTGTATCATTGATACCCATGGGTGAGGTGCCAGGAGACTGGATGTGGCTAATGTGTGGCATTATTCAAAAATGAAATTTATGCAAGGAAAAGCCAAGGAACTAAAAATCCATGAGTCTGTGATCAGGGCTGGGTGAGTTGTTGAAGAGAATTCTGAGAGACGGGATTTACGTGTGTTTGGAAAGGCAAGGACTGATTAGGGATAGTCAGTGTGGCTTTGTGCGTGGGAAATCATGTCCCACAAACTTGAATGAGGTTTTTGAGGATGTGACCAAGGAGATAGATGAAGGCAGTGCAGTGGACGTTGTCTGCGTGGACTTCAACAAGACCTTCAATGAGGTTCTGTGTTTTAGACTAGTTAGTGAGGTTAGATCACATGGAATCCAGACAGCATTAGCCAGTTGGTTACGAAATTGTTTCTGTATTAGGAGACATAGGGTGGTGGTAGATGGTTGCTGCTCAGATTGGATGCCTGTGACCAGTGGTGTACCGCAAGGATCAATGTTGGGCCCATTGTCGTTCGTCAGTTTGAATGAGAATATAGGAGGCATGGTTAATAAGTTTGCGGATGACACCATAACTGGTGATATTTTCGACATTGAAGAACATAGAACATAGAGCAGTACAGCCCAGTACAGGCCCTTCAGCCCGCTATATTGTGCTAACCTCTTATCTTACTCAGATCAAACTACCCTGCACACCATACATTTTACTGTCCTGCATGTGTCTAACCAAGAGTCACTTAAAAAGTCTGTAAAGTATCTGACTCCGCTACCACTGCCAGCAGCACATTCCACACGCCCAACCAAGAAGGTGATCTAAGATTACAAAGGGATCTTGATCAATTGGGCCAATGGACTGAGGAGTGTCAGATGGAGTTTAACTTAGATAAATGTGAGGTGTTGCATTTTGATAAGACAAATCCAGGCAGGACTTACACAGTTAATGGTAGGGCCCTGGCTGCTTTTGTCGAGCAGAGAACCCGAAGAGTGTCAGTATATGGTTTGTTGAAAGTGGTGTCACAGTTAGACAGGGTGGTGGAGAAGGTACATCAGACAGAGCACTGAGTACAGGATTTGGGACATTGTGTTACAGCTGTACAAGGCTTTGGCTAGGACACATTTGGAGTACTGCGTACAATTTTGTTTGCCCTGCTCTAGGAAGGATATAATTAAACTGGAAAAGGTGCAGAAAGGTTTACAAGGATTTTAATGAGATAGGAAAGTTTGAGTTGTAAGGAGAGGCTGGATAGACTGGGACATTTTTCCCTGGAGTGTAGGGGCTGAGGGATGAGCTTATAGAGGCTAATAAAATCATGGGGGGGCATAGATACTGTGAATAGCCAAAGTCCTTGCCCCAAGATAGGAGAGTCCAAAACTAAAGGCTTAGATTTAAGGTGAGAGGGGAAAGATTTAAAAGGGACCTGAGGGGCAACTCTTCACACAGAGGGTGGTGCGTGTTTGGAATGAGCTGCCAGAGGAAGTGGTGGAGGCTGGTACAGTTACAACATTTAACAGGACAGGTACATGGAAAGGAAAGGTTTAGAGGGATATAGGCCAAACACTGACAAGTGGGACTAAGTTAGTTTATAAAATCTGGTCAGCATGAATAAGTTGGGCCGAAGGGTCTGTTTTTGTGCTGTAGACTCTATGGCTCTATGAGGAAGTATTTCTTCAGCCAGAGGGTGGTGACTGTGTGGATCTCACTGCCACTGAGGGCTATGGAGCTCGTCATTGAGTGAGGTTAAGGCAGGTTCTTGATGAGTGAGGGGTTTTAGGGTTACTGGGAGAAGGCAGGAGTAAAGGGCTCACAAACATATCAGCCCTGATCGAATGGCAACGTACACTTTGATGGACTAAAAGGTCTAAATCTGCTCCTGTATCTGATGGTCTTATGGACTGTATCCCACCGCGCCAACTCTCTGCTGGGACTGCCCGGACGGTGGGACAGGACACCCAGGGATGGTGCTGGTGGTGTCTGTAGGGTATGATTCTGTGAGTATGACTGTGCCAGGCTAGCCTGTGAGACAGCTCCCCCATGGTGGCACTAACCCCCAGGTGTTAGTGAGGAGGAGAGTGCAGGGTCGACAGGGCTGTTCCTGCCGTTGACTTTTCCGGTCCCTGGTCAATGCCGGGCGATCCATCCAGTTTCATTTCTGTGAGACTTTGTCATGATGGGTACATCTGAGCGGCTTGCAGGGCCATTTCAGAGGGCAGTTGGGAGTCAACCACATTGCTGTGGGTCTGGAGTCACATGTAGGCCAGGCCAGGTAAGGGTGACAGATTTCCTCACCTGATGGAGACATCTTTGTATTATCCTCTTTCTGGACCTAATTTAACTCAACTTCACTCATCTCTGTTTCCCTTCCGATCTCTATCTCTCTCAATCCTTTAACATCATTGGCTAAAGAGGGAGACTGTTGCCTTAGCCGTTCATTGTTGTTCTATTACTCCTGCGCTCCCACCCCATTCTCCTCCCTCATTTCCCCTCCTCGCTGCTCCCCGTTTCTCTACTCCAACTCCTCCTCACTCCCTCCTCACTGCTCCCTCACTGCCCACCCCCTCACTCCCTCCTCACTGCTCCCCATTTCTCTACTCCAACTCCCCCTCACTCCCTCCTCACTGCTCACTCACTGCCCACCCCCTCACTCCCTCCTCGCTGCTCACCGTTTCTCTACTCCAACTCCCCCTCATTCCCTCCTCACTGCTCCCTCACTGCCTACCCCCTCACTCCCCCTCACTGCTCCCCTTTTCTCTACTCCAACTCACCCCATCCCCATCACTGCTCCCCGTTTCTCTACTCCAACTCCCCCCACTCCTCCTCACTGCTCCCCTTTTCTCTACTCCAACTCACCCCACTCCCCATCACTGCTCCCCGTTTCTCTACTCCAACTCCCCCCACTCCCCCTCACAGCTCCCCTTTTCTCTACTCCAACTCCCCCCACTTCCCATCACTGCTTCCTCACTGCCTACCCCCTCACTCCCCATCACTGCTCCCCGTTTCTCTACTCCAACTCCCCCCACTCCCCCTCACAGCTCCCCTTTTCTCTACTCCAACTCCCCCCACTTCCCATCACTGCTTCCTCACTGCCCACCCCCTCACTCCCCCATCACTGCTCCCTCACTCCCCATCACTGCTCCCCGTTTCTCTACTCCAACTCCCCCCACTCCCCATCACTGCTCCCCGTTTCTCTACTCCAACTCCCCCCACTCCCCCTCACAGCTCCCCTTTTCTCTACTCCAACTCCCCCCACTTCCCATCACTGCTTCCTCACTGCCCACCCCCTCACTCCCCCATCACTGCTCCCTCACTGCCCACCTCCTCACCTCCTCCTCACTGCTCCCCTTTTCTCTACTCCAACTCCCTCCACTTCCCATCACTGCTTCCTCACTGCCTACCCCTCACTCTCCCCTCACTGCTCCACTTTTCTTGACTCCAACTCCCCCCACTCCCCATCACTGCTCCCTCACTGCCCACCCCCTCACTCCCTCCTCACTGCTCCCACACTGCCTGCCCCCTCACTCCCTCCTCGCGGCTCCCCCACTGCCCACCCCCTCACTCCCTCCTCGCTGCTCCCTCACTGCTCCACCCCCTCACTCCCTCCTCACTGCTCTCCTTTTTTCTACTCCAACTGCCCCCATCCTGCTCCCTCACTGCCCACCCCATCACTCCCGCTTCGCTGCTCCCTCACTGCCCGGTCCCTTACCACCCCACCTCCTCACTCCCCCTTCGCTGCTCCCTCACTGCCCATTCCCTTACCACCCCACCCCCTCACTGCCCACTCCCTTACCACCCCACCCCCTCACTCCCCCTTCGCTGCTCCCTCACTGCCCACCCCCTCACTCCCTCCTCGCTGCTCCCTCACTGCTCCACCCCCTCACTCCCTCCTCACTGCTCTCCTTTTTTCTACTCCAACTGCCCCCATCCTGCTCCCTCACTGCCCACCCCATCACTCCCGCTTCGCTGCTCCCTCACTGCCCGGTCCCTTACCACCCCACCTCCTCACTCCCCCTTTGCTGCTCCCTCACTGCCCATTCCCTTACCACCCCACCCCCTCACTGCCCACTCCCTTACCACCCCACCCCCTCACTCCCCCTTCGCTGCTCCCTCACTGCCCACCCCCTCACTCCCTCCTCGCTGCTCCCTCACTGCTCCACCCCCTCACTCCCTCCTCACTGCTCTCCTTTTTTCTACTCCAACTGCCCCCATCCTGCTCCCTCACTGCCCACCCCATCACTCCCGCTTCGCTGCTCCCTCACTGCCCGGTCCCTTACCACCCCACCTCCTCACTCCCCCTTTGCTGCTCCCTCACTGCCCATTCCCTTACCACCCCACCCCCTCACTGCCCACTCCCTTACCACCCCACCCCCTCACTCCCCCTTCGCTGCTCCCTCACTGCCCACCCCCTCACTCCCCCCTCGCTGCTCCGTCACCCCCCCCAACCTCTCATGTTCCCCTCACTGCTCCCTGCCCTTTTTTCCTGTGTATCTCTCCTGTGTTCAGTGGGCTCTGGTGTGGGGGATGTTGAGTTGCAGAGTGGGGTTAGGGGACTGGGGCTGTTGGAGTAAGGGTAGGTAGAGATGCTCCGAGTGGGAGCTGCGCTGAGGCTCTGCCACATGGAGAAAGTTATTTTGTGTGATGTCCTGCCCAGTTTTTCTGAACCTCCCTCAAGGAGCTCTCTCTCTCGTTGTATCCTGAATGGGACGAGCTGGACTGGTCAGAAACACACACAGGCCCAGCTTCTGGTGTAGCCCCTGCTGGGACAATTCTGGAACATTCTGTCTCCCTGACAGTCTCTGATCCTGTAAACCCACAAATAAGCTAGTGTCTGCTCAACTCCCAGCTCTGTGCCCCTGTATAATCACTACCCTCAGGCATGGACCCCCATGGGTGACAGGCTCACACCCGTAGCACCTTCTCAGGGTGTGTTCCATTTGGAAACGTGTCCAACTCTCACCTCCCACCCCATTCCAGATGAAACTGCCTGTACAGACAGTTATAAGGAGTGGGAACAGAGCAGGCATTTAATACCCAGCTTCACTTCTCATAATATACAGCTCTAGCTCTCGTTAATACATAGTGTCGAACAATCCTCTCTATAATTTACTTCCTGTCTAAAATCTGTTCTTAGTATCTGTGCGGCACTGACATGGTCAATCCTCTCCTAATGCAAAGGTGATGGGGGCTGGAATCCTAACTGCTGCAGGAAAGAGTAACATTTGCATTTCCATAGTGCTTTTCACCAGGCCAAGACACTCCCATGAACTTCCCACAGAATGAAGACACTGTTCTTAAGTTGGAAATGCAGCAGCTAGTTGGTACACCGCAGGATCCCACAGACAGTAACATGTCAGTAACAGTAGAAAAAAAAGGTTCTGAGTACACTATCTTTACTCGTGCACAGTCATCAGTCCATTTGAACATGGGTTGGCACTCCAGTGACATTCTGATAGAATTTCAATTGTTCAAGGAAAGAATGAATCTTCTCCACAGAGATCAGCAGCGAGCAGTAAAACTCCTTATCACTCTGGGAAATAAGGGATCAAGAAGAATAGAACCCTCTGGTATTTCTAGTGATTGCCATAAAAGTGCTGTCAAATTTTCCAGCTGCTTGGTGCCCCATTAACCTCTGATACAGAAGCTTGAGCTGGTGTCATGTAGCCACCAGCCAGGTAAGGCACTCAGCTGGTCTGTCAGTAGACACTGGTCCAGAGAGATGGGGGCGTGATTTCATTGAAACTAATTTAGCTGAAAGGTGAATGGAACTGGTCATTGATTTTCACACTGATTAAATCTTTCTGAAAAGCAGTTCTGGACAAACAAAGAAACAAAAACACAAAGAAACCTACAGCACAGGAACAGGCCCTTCGGCCCTCCTAGCCTGCGCCGACCAAGACCCTCTGTCTAACCTGTCATCTATTTTCTAACGGTCTGTGTCCATTTGCTCCCTGCCCATCCATGTACCTGTCCAAATATATCTTAAAAGACGCTAACATGTCTGCGTCTACCACCTCCGCTGGCAACGCGTTCCAGGCACCCACCACCCTCTGTGTAAAGAACTTTCCACGCATATCTCCCTTAAACTTTCCTCCTCTCACTTTGAACTCATGACCCCCAGTAATTGAGTCCCCCACTCTGGGAAAAAGCTTCTTGCTATCCACCCTGTCTATACCCCTCATGATTTTGTAGACCTCAATCAGGTCCCCCCTCAATCTCCGTTTTTCTAATGAAAATAATCCTAATCTATTCAACCTCTCTTCATAGCTAGCACCCTCCATACCAGGCAGCATCCTGGTGAACCTCCTCTGCACCCTCTCCAAAGCATCCACATCCTTTTGGTAAATGTGGTGACCAGAACTGTACACAGTACTCCAAATGAGGCTGAACCAAAGTCCTGTACAACTGCAACATGATCTGCCAACTCTTGTACTCAATACCCCGCCCAATGAAGGAAAGCATGCCGTATGCCTTCTTGACCACCCTATTGACCTGCGTTGTCACCTTCAGGGGACAATGGACCTGAACACCCAGATCTCTCTCTTCATCAATTTTCCCTAGGACTTTTCCATTTACTGTATAGTTCGCCCTTGAATTTGATCTTCCAAAATGCATCACCTCGCATTTGCCTGGATTGAACTCCGTCTGCCATTTATCTGCCCAACTCTCCAGTCTATCTATATTCTGCGGCAATTTCTGACAGTCCCCTTCACTATCAGCTATTCCATCAATCTTAGTGTCATCTGCAAACTTGCTGATCAGACCATCTATACCTTCCTCCAGATCATTTACATATATCACAAACTACAGTGGTCCCAGCACAGATCCCTGTGGAACACCACTGGTCACAGGTCTCCAATTTGAGAAACTTGAGGAATATTTCATTGATGCCACGAGATGAATGTAATGGAGCAGGAATTATTTTTCAGTATTCCTCCCTGGGTTGACGGCATTTCTGGCAAGTTCACCATCAGTGAGGGAGCATTTCGGGAGTAGTGACCATAATACCGTGAGTTTTAAGTTACTCACCGATTGGAGAAACAGCAATCCTCAGGATGAAGGCATTAAACTGGGGGAAGGCGAACTACCGCAATATTAGGCAGGAACTGGTGAGTGTTGGAGGCTGTTTGAGGGTAAATATACATTGGGGCATGGGAGTATTTTGAATAGCAGTTGATAAGAGTTCAGGAGCAGCACATTCCTGTGAGAATGAAGGATAAGGTATGGGCAAGTTACATGAATCTTGGATGACCAGGGATGTTATGGCCTTGGTCAAAAAGGAAAAGGAAGCGTACATAAGGTCTAGGAGCATGGGAACTGATGAAGTTCTTGTAGTGTATAAGGAAAGTAGGCAAGGACGTAAACAAGGAATTAGAAGGGCTAAAAGAGGTCATGAAAAGTCATTAGCAAACAGGATTAGTGAGAATCTCAAGGTTTTTTATACATTTATAATAAAACACGAGGGTAGATAGAGAAAGGGTTGGCCCACTCAAGGACAAAGGAGGGAATCCCTGCGCCAGAAGACGTAGGTGAGGCCCTAAATGAATACTTTATGTTGGTATTCACCACAGAGAAGGAAATGGTGGAGGATGATCTCAGGGAAGGGAATGTCACATTTCTAAGGCAAGTTGCTATTAATAAGGAAGAAGTGTTGTGCGTATTAAAGTGGGTAAGCCCCCAGGTCCTGATGGGATCTATCCCAGAATATTGAGTGAGGTAAGAGAAAAAATTGCTGGAGCATTGACAGACAGCTCTGTTTCTTATTTGGCCTGAGGTGAAGTCCCAGATGACTGGAGAATAGCCAATGTAGTCCCATTGTTTATAAAGGGTAAGAGGAATAATTCAGGAAATAACAGCATGTGAAATTCATATCACTGGCAGGGAAATTATTGGAAGAGATTCTCAGGGAAAAGATCTTTAAACATTTAGAAGCAAATGGATTGATGAGCAATAAACAGCATGGTTTTGTGCAGAGCAAAAATAAAAGTTGCTGGTAAGTCTGGCAGCGACAGTGAGGAAAAATCGGAGTTAATGTTTCGGGTCCGGTGAGGAAGAGTGACCAGAGCTAAAACATTAACTCTGATTCTCCTCCACAGATGCTACCAGAGCTTTACCAGCAATGTGTTCCTCTCTGATTTACAATGCCCTGCATCTTTCGGTTTTTATATAGTTTCATATGGGGTTGGAGTTGGTCATGGCTCAGTAACTTGTTTGAGTTTTTTAAGGGGGTGATGAAGATGATTGATGAGGGAAAAGCAGTTGATATACATGAACTTTACTAAAGCCTTTGACAAGGTTTCCTGTGGTAGACTGGTACAAAAAGTGAAGTCACATGCTATCAGAGATGAGATGATAAGATGGATACAGAACTGGTTTAGTTAGAAGAGACGTGAGGGTAGCGTTGGAAGGATAATTTTCAGATTAGAAGACTTGCAATAATGTTGTTCCCCATGGATCGGTGCTGTAGACCCCTGCAGTCGACACAAGTGATTTGAAGGAAAATGTAACTTGTCTAATTAGTAAGTTTGCAGACGATACAGAGATTGGTGGAGTTGCAGATCGAGAAGAGGATTGTCAGAGGATACAGCAGGATATAGATCAGTTGGAGGCATGGGCAGGAAAATTCCAGATGGAGTTTAATCTGGACAAATGTGAGGTGATACATTTTGGAAGGTGAAGTACAGTGGAAATTATACAGTGAATGGCAGAATCCTCAGGAGTATTGATATGCAGAGGGATCTGGGTGTGCAGATCCACAGATCACTGAAGGTGGCAGCGCAGATAGACAAGGTAATAAAAAAAGACATATGACCTGCTTGCCTTCACTGAAAGGGCCATTGAGTATAAGGATAGGCAAGTCACGCTGCAGCTTTACAGAACTTTAGTTAGGCCACACTTGGAATATTGTGTACAGTTCTGGTCACCACACTACCAAAAGGATGTGGATGTTTTGGAGAGGGTGCAGAAAATGTTTACCACGATGTAGACTGGTATGGGGGGATTTTATTTATTAAGACCGGGTTTGTTTTCACTGGAATGCAGGAGGTTGAGAGGCAACCTGACAGAAGCTTATAAGATTGTGAATGGCATGGATAGAGTGGAAAGTATGAGGCTTTTTCCCAGGGTGGAGGGGTCAATTACTCAGGGACACAGGTTCAAGGTGTGAGGGGGGAAGTTTAAAAGAGATGTGAGAGGCATATTTCTCACATAAAGGGTGGTGAATATCTGGAATGCGCAGCCAGAGGATGTGGTGGAAGCAGACACAATAGCAGCATTCAAGGAGCAGCTGGACGAAGACATGAATAGGAAAGGAATAGAGGGATACGAATCTTGTAAGTGTAGGAAAGGAATATGACTGTGATGATTATGAATCCATCGTCAGTTGTTGGGGAAAGACCCATCTGGTTCACTCATGCCCTGTAGGGAAGGACCCTCCAACAGTGCGGCGCTCCCTCAGTACTGACCCTCTGACAGCGCAGCACTCCCTCAGTACTGACCCTCTGACAGTGCGACACTCCCTCAGTACTGACCCTCTGACAGCGCGACACTCCTTCAGTACTGACTCTCTGACAGTGTGACACTCACTCAGTACTGACCCTCTGACAGTGTGGCACTCCCTCAGTACTGACCCTCTGTCAGTGCGGCACTCCCTCAGTACTGACCCTCTGACAGTGTGACACTCACTCAGTACTGACCCTCTGACAGTGCGGCGCTCCCTCAGTACTGACCCTCTGACAGCGCGGCACTCCCTCAGTACTGACCCTCTGTCAGTGCGGCACTCCCTCAGTACTGGCTCTCTGACAGTGTGGCACTCCCTCTGTAATGACCCTTTGATCCGGATGGTACGGTTTCTGATTCTGTGTGCAGTGCCCCCTCTGTCCATCACTCTGTGCTTTGACTAAAAGGCCCTTGAGATGGGATTGGCCGGCAGATGGACGCTGCTGCTCCCTGGCCAGCCCAGACCCAGCAAACAAACTCCTGCCATGGAAAACAATCAGCAGACTGTCTCCAAGCAAGTGGCAAGGATGTGTTTTTTAACAATCTTCACGTTCCTCTGTGTCTGAGACACGGTTACCGAAACTGAAAAGGCTGGGGCATGAAGCAAATATTCTCAAATTTCTTTTGAGTTGGAAAGATAGAGAAAGTTGCAGACACTGTGGGAGCTGATCACGTATTGGGCGAGTGATGTCGTCATTGATGTCAGTGATAAAAGAGAGCACTGGAGCCAGCTCACTGCATGAGGATACAATGGAAACATTTGGAGGACTGACAAGGTCAGGGATTTAATAACAAGAGCGTTTAGAAAGCAGTGGCAGGAGCAGGCAGAGTCAGCATGTATTTCTGAAGGGGAAATCATGCTTCATAAATCTGTTGGAATTCCAGGAAAATAGGATAGTTGACAATGGGGTGGCAATGGATGTACTATATTTGGACTTTCAGAAAGCATTTGATGATGCCCCACACAAGCGATTAAGCGCAAGATTGAAGCACATGGGATTGGGGGAAGTGTATTGAAGTGGATAGCAAACTGTTTGGAGAGAGGAAGCAAAGGATAGGAATTAATGGGTCCTTTTCAAATTGACAGGCAGTAAGCAACTAGTGGGGTGCCACAGGGATTGGTGCTGGGACACTAGCTATTCACAATATATATTATTGATTTGGGCGAGGGAACAAAATGTAACATCTCCAAGTTTGTAGATGATACCAAGTTGGATGGGAGGGTGAACTGTATCGAGGATGCAGAGATCCCTCAGCATGATCTCAACAGATTGGGAGAATGGACAATTCAATGGCAGATTCAGTATAATTTGGATAAATGTGAGGTTATTCACTTCAGAAGCAAAAATAAGAAGGCAGATTACTACCTGAAAGGCTGTAAATTGGGAGAGGGGAGTGTGCAGTGGGACCTGGATGTCCTTGTGCACCAGTCGCTGAAGGTAAGCATGCAGGTGCAGCAGGTTGTAAATAAGGTGAAGGTATATTGGCCTTCATTGCGATGGAGTTTGGAGTACTGTGTTGTTGGAGTTGTATAGGGCCTTGGTGAGACCACATCTGGAATACTGTGTGCAGTTTTGATCTCCTTTTCAGAAGAAGGATGCTCTTGCTCTCGAGGAAGGGCAGTGAAGGTTTACCTGGCTGATTCCGGGGATGGTGGGTGTGACGTATGAGGAGAGATTGACTGGGTTGGGATTGTTTTTGCTAGAGTTCAGACAAATGAGGGGGGATCTCATCGAGAATTATAAAGTTTTAACAGGATTGGACAGAGTAGATGCAGGCAGGATGTTCCTGATGGTGGGTGTGTCCAGAACCAGGCGTCACACAATGAGGATTCAGTGTAGACCATTTAGGATGGAGATGAGGAGACACTTCTTCACCCAATGAGTGGTGAGACTGTGGAATTCATTACCACAGGAAGTAGTTGATGCCAAAACATTGAATGTATTCAAGAAGTGACTAGATGGAGCACTTGGGGCAAATGGGATCAGAGATTACTGGGAGAAAGCAGGGTTAGGCTGGCGAGCTGGATGACCAGCCGTGATTGTGATATATGGCAGAGCAGGCTCGAAGGGCCGAATGGCCTCATCCTGCTCCTATCTTCTGTGTTTCTATGACTGAGAAGTTAGTGGGGGATTGGCGGGAGTTTCCAAGTTGTTGAGAGGTTTTGATGCAGAACTTAAGGGAAATGATTCACTCTAACAAATCAGATCTGATTTAGAAATCATGTTTTCAAACTCTCCATCAGCTGACCCCATCAGCCTGATGTGAGGCTATCCCCTGGGTTATTGTAGTCTCAATGTGTAAAGGAATGCCCAGTACCATAGGAAGCTGGTCAATGACCTTTCCCAATCTGCCAAGGGAGGTGCTATGGCAGTGATCAGGCAACGGCTAATGGCTATTAGTAGTTTCAGCATGGAATGGGCTGAGTGTAAGTTTTTCACACCTCCTTCTGGTTGCACGTTCGGTAGAAGGTTAGAGTTGAGGAGAATGCGGCAAGATGGTAAATGGATAGAAATGGGTTCAGTCATTGTTAAGAACATGTCAGGGCATGTGACATTTTCACTGTGAGGAAGAATAAAGACAGGGAACATTGTACATGGACAAGAGCTGCAGGAAATGTGGCTCAGGGTTCAGGTGGTGCAAATGTGAGTATCACTGAGCTGATAATCCAGACATCCAGTCTCATGAGATAACACAGTATAGAGCTGGATGAACACAGCAGGCCAAGCAGCATCAGAGGAGCAGGAAAGCTGACGTTTTGGGCCGAGACCCTTCTTGAAGGGTCTAGGCCTGAAATGTCAGCTTTCCTGCTCCTCTGATGCTGCTTGGCCTGTTGTGTTCATCCAGCTCCACACCTTGTTATCTCAGATTCTCCAGCATCTGCAGTTCCTACTGTCCAGTCTCATGCTATGGGAGGCGGTGGTTCAAATCTCACTCCAGCAGCTGCTGGAAAGATAAATGCAACAAATAAATCAGTCATTGCAAACTAGGCTCAGTGACAGTGACCATTGAACTATCACCAATTGTTGTTAAAAAAAATCACTGTGTTCATTACTGAGGGCATTGTTGCTAAGTTTGCAGATGGCACAAAGATAGGTGGAGCGACAGTTAGTGATAGGGATGTGGGGAGGCTGCAGAAGGACTTGGCCAGGTTGGGAGAGTGGGCAAAGAAATGGCAGATTGGATGCAATGTGGGAAAGTGTGAGGGAATGCACTTTGGTTGGAAGAAAACAAGCATAGACCTGGCAATCCTAGTGCATCACCACATTTGGAATACCGTGAGCAGTTTTGGACCCCGTAGCTAAGGAAAGATGAACTAGCATTGGAGCGGGTCCAATGGGAACTTACAGAAATGATCCCGGGGATGAAAGCCTTGTCATGCGAGAAGCAGTTGTGGACTCTGAATTTGTATTTCATGGAGTTCAGCAGAATGAGGGGGTGACCTCATTGAAATTTACAGAATATTAAGAGAAAAACTGAAAGAGCTGGGGATGCAGGAAATCTAAAACAAAAATAGAAGTTGCTGGAAAAGCTCAGCAGGTCTGGCAGCATCTGTGGAGAGACGTCAGAGTTAATGTTTCGGGGCCAGTGACTGTTTGTCAGAATAATGTCAATGGTCGTCTTGATTTCCCTGCCCCCACCCCAAACCCCTACACCCCCACCTCCCTCCCTTAGTCATTGCAACCTACCTTCCTCTGTACTGACTGCATCCCCATGTTCTCAGATCCAAACCATGACTTTGTAATGAAGCCTGGCCACAAATGTGGTGCTGGCATCCTGGCCTCTACATTGCAGAGGCTGAGCACCAGCTCTCAGATAGCTCCTCCTATCTAGTCCGGGACCATGGCCCCACCGCGGAACATCGGGCCATCGTGTCCACAAAGGTCACGAACCTCGTTTCATCTGGTGATCTCCCCACTGCTGCCTCCAGCTCAGAGGCCCCACCACCTCCCGGCCTTGCATTCGAACTCCCTCCCAAAAGAATACTGGGAGGCCTGGATAGGGGAGATGTGGAGAAAATGTTTCCACTAGCTGGAGAGACTAGGATCTGAGGGCAGCACCTCAGAGTGAAGGGACAACCTTTCAAATTGAGATGAACAGGAATTTCTTCAGCCAGAGGAGTGTGAGTCTGTGACAGCCACCGAGACAGAGACCGGTGGAGGTCAATCATTCAGTTTATTTAAAACAGAGATTGGTAGGTTCTTGATTAGTAAGGGGGTCAAAGGCTATGAGGAGAAGACAGAAGAACACGGTTGAGAAACACATCAGCCGAGATCAAATGGTAGAGTAAGCTCGATGGGCTGAATGGCCTAATTCTGTTCCAAATCTTATATCTTTATGATCTGTGGTCACTCTTCCCTAGACAATCCTTTACTATGAGATTATGAATAAATCTATGAGATAAGACATACCCAGGGATGGTGACGGTGGTGCCTGGGACGTTGTCTGTAAGGTTTGATTCTGTGAGTATGACTAGTTCAGGCTGTTGTTTAGCTAGTCTGAGTGTGCCCTGGTACTGGCCCTAACTGTTAGTGAGGAGGTCAGCATCAGCAGAGCTGTTTCTGTCATTGCTATTGCTGGTGCCTTCCAGTCAGTACTTTTAAAGCACTAACTTCAGCTCTTCAGCCCATTGTGGCTGCACTAGCCATCAAACATCCATCAACTCTAATCCTAACCTCCAGCACTTGGCCAGGAGTCTTGAGAGTTATGAATCATAAAATCTCTACAGTGCTGAAGCAGGCCATTCAGCCCATTGAATCCACACTGGCCCTCCGAAGAGCATCCAACCCACACCTAACCCCTTACCCATTTCCAATACCTAATCCACCTATCCTGCACATCCCTGACTCTATGAGGAATTAAGCATGGCCAATCCACCCGAACCTGCATATTTTTGGAGTGTGGGAGGAAACTGGAGCACCCTGAGGAACAGGGAGAATGTGCAAACTCCACACAGATAGTCGCCCGAGGGTGGAATTGAACCCGGGTCCCTGGCGCTGTGAGGCACTGTGCCATCCAAGCTTTCCTTCTTGTGATTTACCAATTTTTTTGTGTCTTCAGAAGCGGCTTGATAGATTGGGGTTAAGAGGAACAGCGACACTGATAGGGGAGCAGGCAGATGTGATACCAGGATGGCGTATTGTCTCCCTGGTGCCAGGGTCACTGAGTGGCTGCAGGACACACTGAAAGGACAGAGTGATGGGTTACAGCTCCTGGTACATTTTGGTAACAATAGTATGGGTAAGGTATAGAATGAGGTTTTGCATTAAAATCCAGGGAGCAAGGCAGGAAAGTAAAAAGCAGGGTCTCAGTGTTTGGTTTGCCTAGATTACTCTTGGTGCCACGTGCGAGTGAGTTTAGAAACAGGAAAGTAGGACAGATGAAGTGTTGGTATGAGAGCGAGGGTTTTACATTCCTGGATCACTGGGAAGGTTTTTATGGAAGGTGGGACATGTACAAACAGGCCAGTCTGCACCTGAACCACGTCCCTGCAGGTAGGTTTGTTAGTGCTGATGAGAGGAATTTAAATTAGTCTGACAGGGGGAGAGGACACAGAATATCGATGAACCAGAAATATATCATGCTATAGCAAAGGAAGCGAATCAAAGTGAGTTCAGCTCTGTTGAATGTCGAGGCAGTAAGGCAAGGCTGGATGATCTTGACTTTAATGCTAGGAGTGTCATAGGTCAGACTGAGGACCTCATGGTGTGGATTGACACATGGAAATGTGATACCGTTGCCATCACAGAAACATGGTTGAGGGAAGAGATGGGCCGGGAACTCAAAGTTCCATGTGTAGGATCTTTAGGCGACACAGAGCGCAAAAAGGGTGGTGATGTAGCACTATTAATTAAGCATTATTACTGCAATCAGGAGAGATACTCAACCGAGACTTTGTGAGTAGCACTTAGGAATGTTAAGGGGACAGCTCCTTTACTGGGCGGGTATTATAGGCCCCCTTAGAGTCAGTGGGAAATAGAGGAGCAAATATGTAGACGGTTTACGGGGTGTGTAAGAGCAATGATCGGGTGATTATACTGGGGGTTATAAACTTTCCCAACATAAATTGGGATAGTCATAGTGTTAAGGGTTTAGATGTAGTCGATTTTTTGAAATGTATCCAGAGGGGATTTTTGTATCAATGCATAGAAGGCCCAACAAGGGATGATGCAGTGCTGTATCTGGTTCTGGGCAAAGAAGCTGGACTAGCGTTCAACATGGCCGAGGGAAACATTTAGGTGAGAGCGCCCGCAACACGGTGTGAGTCAAATTGCTCTGGACAGGGAAAATGCTGGGCTGCAAAAGACAGCTTTGGATTGGGGGTAGAAAGACAGATTTTAATGAACTAAAGTAGGGTCTGGCCACAGTAGACTGGGAACTGCTCCTTACGGGTAAGTTCATAATGCAGCACTAAGAGACATTCAGAAAGGAGCTGGGAGACTACAGATCCAACATGTACCCTTTAGAAGGAAATGAAGGAGCAAAACATTCATAGAATCCCGGATGTCTAGGACAATTCAGGACTGCATAAGGAAGAGGTGTAGGGCTTTTAGCAAATCCAAAGGAAGCAATTTAGCTGCAGCCCGAGACGAATACAAGAAGGTGTAGGCCTAGTACACAGGAGGATAAGCTTAGGGAGGACATGTTCAGGACCTCACAGTCACAGGAGTGTGCTGGCAGACAGCAAGCTGGGTTGAAGTGTCTACTTTAATGCAAGGAGTATCCGGAATAAAGTAGGTGAGCTTGCAGCTTGGATAGGTACCAGGGACGTCGATGTTTTGGCCATTTCGGAGACATGAATAGAGCAGAGTCAGGAATGGATGTTGCAGGTTCCAGGGTTTAGATCTTTCATTAAGGTCTGGGAAGGTGGTAAAAGAGGGGGAGGTGTGGCTTCGTTGGTCAAGGACAGTATAACGGCAACTGAAAGAACCTTTGAGAACTCGTCTACTGAGGTGGTATGGAGTGAGGTTGCCGAGGAAGGTTTGTCGACTGAGTCAGTATGGGTGGAAGATCGGAACAGCAAGGCAGCAGTCACCTCATTGGGGGTTTTCTACAGAGCCCCAAATAGCAGTAGGGAAATCGAAGAACTCATTGGCCGGCAGATTGTTGAAAAGTGCAAACGTAGCAGGGTTGTTGTTATGGGTGACTTCAACTTTCCCGATGTAGATTGGAACCTGCTTAGTGCAGATGGTTTGGATGGAGCCGTTTTTGTCAGGTGTGTTCAGGAGGGTTTCCTTACTCAGTATGTGGACAGGCCGACGAGGGGGGAGGCCATTTTGGATTTGGTGCTCGCCAATGAGCCAGGACAGGGGTCAGATCTCGTGGTGGGAGAACACTTTGGCGACAGTGACCACAACAGCCTCACATTTACCATAGCCATGGAAAGGGAAAGGAGCAGTTACCAGGGGAAGATATTTAACTGGGGTAAAGGAAACTAATACGCTATCAGGCAGGAGTTGGGAAGTACAGATTGGGAGCAATTGTTCCACAGAAAGGGCACAGCAGACATGTGGAGCTGTTCAAGGAGCAGTTGTTGTGAGTGATGTATAAATTTGTTCCTCTGAGACAGGTAAGAAGGGGTAAGATTAAGGAGCCTTGAATGACGGGAACAGAAGAGCTTCTTGTCAAAAAGAAAAAGGCAGTGTATGTAAGGTGGAAGAAGCAAGGGTCTCACACAGCTTTAGAGGATTACAGTCTTGCTCAGAAGGAGCTCAAAAGTGGACTGAGGAGGGCCAGTAGGAGGCATGGAAATGGTTTGGCAGGAAGGATTAGGGAGAACCCGAAGGCATTTTACTCATACGTGAGGAATAAGAGAATGATCAGGGAGAAGGTAGGGCCGATCAGGGATAGCGTAGTGAACTTGTGTATGGAGTCTGAGCAGATAGGGGAAGCCCTAAATGAGTTTTTTGCTTCGTTTTTCTCTAAAGAAAGGGACCTTGTTGTGAATGAGAACTTTGAGGAGCAGGAAAACAGGCTTGAACAGATCAAGATTGAGGAAGTTGATGTGCTGGTAATTTTGGCAAACATTAAGATTGATAAGTCCCCAGGGCCAGGCCAGATTTATCCTAGATTGCGTCGGGAAGCAAGAAAGGAGGTTGCTCAGCCACTGGCGAAGATCTTTGCTTCCTCACTCTCCACGGGAGTCGTACCGGAAGATTGGAGGGAGGCAAATGTTGTTCCTCTTTTCAAGAAAGGGAATAGGAAAATCCCTGGAAATTACAGACTAGTCAGTCTTACGTCTGTGTTCAGCAAGGTTTTGGAAAGAATTCTGAGGGATAGGATTTATGACTATTTGGAAAAGCATAGCGTGATTAAAGGGAGTCAGCATGGCTTTGTGAGGGGCAGGTCATGCCTTACAAATCTTAGTGAGTTCTTTGAGGAAGTCACGGGACAGGTTGATGAGGGTCGAGCAGTGGATGTGGTGTACATGGACTTCAGCAAGGCATTTGATAAGGTTCCCCATAGCAGGCTCATTCATAAAGTCAGGAGGTATGGGATACAAGGTGATTTGGCTGTCTGGATTCAGAATTGGTTGGCTGACAGGAGGCAGAGAGTGGTTGTAGATGGTAAGTATTCTGCCTGGAGGTCAGTGCTGAGTGGTGTCCCGCAGGGCTCAGTTCTTGGGCCTCTGCTCTTTGTAGTTTTTATAAATGGCTTGGATGAGGAGATTGAGGGGTGGGTTAGTATGTTTGCTGATGACACAAAGGTTGGAGGTGCCAATGATAGTATCGAGGGCTATTGCAGGCTTCAGCGAGACATTGACAGAATGCAGAGCTGGGCTGAGAAATGGCAGATGGAGTTCAACCTGAATAAATGCGAGCTGATGCATTTTGGAAGGTCGAACTTAAATGCTGAATATAGGATTAAAGACAGGATTCTCGGCAGTGTGGAGGAACAGCGGCTCTTGGTGTTCAAGTGCATAGCTCCCTCAAAGTTGCCACCCAGGTGGATAAGGTTGTTAAGAAAGCATATGGTGTTTTGGCGTTCATTAACGGGGGATCGAGTTTAAGAGCCACAAGGTTATGCTGCAGCTCTACAAAACCCTGGTGAGACCACACTTGGAATATTGTGTCCAGTTCTGGTCGCCCTATTATAGGAAAGAAGTGGAGGCTTTGGAGAGGGTGCAAAGGAGGTTTACCAGGATGCTGCCTGGACTGGAGGGCTTGTCTTACTAGAAGAGGTTGACTGAGCTCGGAATTTTCTCTCTGGAGAGAAGGAGGAAGAGAGGTGACCTGATCGAGGTGTACAAGGTAATGAGAGGCACGGATAGAGTCGATAGCCAGACACCTTTCCCCAGGGCAGGATTGACTGCCACGAGGGATCATAGTTTTAAGGTGTTAGGAGGAAGGTATAGAGGAGACGTCAGAGGGAGGTTCTTCACCCAGAGAGTTGTGAGCGCATGGAATAGTTTACCAGTGGTAGTCGTGGAAGCGGAGTCATTAGTGACACTTAAGCGACTGCTGGACATGCACATGGACAGCAGTGAATTGAGGGGAATGTAGGTTAGGTTATTTTATTTTTGGATTCGGATTATTCCACGGCACAACATCGTGGGCCGAAAGGCCTGTACTGTGCTGTACTTTTCTATGTTCTATGTTCTAAGGAACTCAATAAAACAATCGGGACAGCAGAAAGGGGGCATGATAAAGAACTTGTGAACAAGAGTAAGGAGAATCCCATGTTTTATAAATACATTAAAGGGAAGAGGTTAACCAGGGGAAGAGTGGGGTCCATCAGGGGCTAAGGGGGCTACCTGTGTGTGAAGGTGTTGGATAGGTGTTTAGTAAATATTACTGTTTGGTCTTTATTCTGGACAATGGGAACGTAGGTACAAAATTCAGGAAAAGGGACTGTGAGGAAGTTGCAGAGTTAGACGTAGGAAATGGAAAGGTATTGAAGGCTCTGTCAGGCCTGAAAATGGACAAATTCCCCAGCCAGACAAGCAGCTGTGAGAGGTGAGGAAGGAAATTGCAGGAGATCTGACACAAAATTTTAATTCCTCTCTGGCCACAAGAGTGTGCCAGGAGACTGGGAGAACAGCTGATGTGATTCCCTTTTCCAAGGAGGGTGGCAGAGTTAAAACAGGAAATTATAAACTGGCAAGTCTCAGGTGACTGGTTGAGAAACTATTGGAGAAAATTCTGAATGAGAGAATGAAGGAGAGAATGAATCCACTTGGAAAGGCACGAGTTAATTCGGGATCTTCAGCATGGCTTTCTTAGAGACAGGTCATGCTGAACAAATTTATTGGACATAAATGGGTTGGTCAGTTGGGCAGATGATCTTTAACCCAGTTAAGTGTGAGATCTTGCACTTTGGAAGAAGAAACAAGATGAGAGAATATTCAATGAATGATAGGACACTGGGTAGCTTAGAGGAACAGAGGGATCTTGGGGTAATTATTCACAGATCCCTGAAACCAGCAGAACTTGTGACTAGGACAGTTAAGAGGGCATATGGGACACTTGCTTTCATCAGTCATGACACAGGCTAATGTTGGAGTTGCACAGAGTATTGGCCAGGCCACAACTGGAGTCCTGTGTGCAGTTCCGATCACCTCACTGCAGGGGGTACAGAGAAGTTCATCAGGATGTTGCCTGGGATGGAGAAACTGAGCTATAAGGAGAGATTGGATAGGATTGGATTGTTTTCTTTCGAGCAGAGAAGACTGAACGGTGAACATGATTGAGGTGTATAAAGTTAAGAGGGATATGGACAGGGCGAATAGAGAACAGCTGTTCCCCTTTGCTGAAGAATCAATCACAAGAGGATATAGTTTTTGGGGAAGGGGCAGGAAATTCAGAGGGGATTTGGGAAAAACATTTTCATTCAGTGGGTGATGGGCATCTGGAACCCACTGCCTGGGAAGGTAGTGAAGGTTGGAAACATTACAACCTTCACAAAATATTTATATGAGTTCTTTAAATATCATAACATTCCGGGATATGGGACAGGTGCAGGAAATTGGGATTTTAGTGATAGTCATGTAAGTGCACACTGAGGGACCTTTTCTGTGCTGTATGAATCTGTAACTGATCCAGCCTCCTACCTTCATACAGCACAGTAGTAGGCCCTTCAGTCCGACCAGTCCATGTTGACCATATTCCCAAACTGAACTAGTCTCATCTGTCTGCGCCTGGACCATATCCCTCCAAACATTTCTTATTCATGTATTTATCTAAATGTCTTAAACACTGTAAGTGTACCTGTATCCAGCATTTACTCTGAATGTTCATTCCACACACAAGCAACTCTCACTGTTAAAGAAAATGTACCTTATGTCATTTTTGTATCTTTCTCCTCGCATCTTAAACATATGACTCTGGAGAAAAGACCTCGGCCATTCACCCTATCCATGCCCATCATGATTTTATAAACTTCTATAATGTCAACCCTTAGCCTCCGACGCTCTAGTGAGAAAAGCCCCAGTCTATTCACCCTCTCCTTATAACTCAAACCCTCCATGCCCAGCAACATCCCGATAAATCTCTTCTGAACCAGCTCCTCACTAGACACAGACTTTCACTTAAAAAACTACCCTGTCCTTCCTGTCATTAAACCAATTTTGGATCCAGTTTATTAGATTGCCCTAGAACCCACAGACCCTTGGCTTCTTCACTGGTCTCCCCGTCAGACTTTGTCAAAAGTCCTACTGAAGTCCATGTAAACCACAACCACTGCATCTAAACATCTAGTCACCTCCTTGAAAAACTCAAACAAATCTCTCAGTCATGACTTCCCTCCGAGAAAGCCACGCTGACTGGCTTTGATTAATCCTTGCCTGTCCAAGTGGAGATTAATTCTGTCCCTCAGAATTGTTTCCAATGGATTCCTGACTCATTGTAGACCCATTGACCTATAGGCCCTTTCATATATTCTGTCCTTTGGCACCTCTCGTGTGCCCAGAAGGAATTTGATATTAATATCGGAGTCCCTGTAATCTCCTCCCTTGCCTCCCACATATACCTCGGAGACATCTCATCCGAGCCTGGGGACTTATCCACTTTCAAACCTGCTCAAACTGCTAATACTTCCTCTCTTTCAATGCTAATTTGTTCACGTAGATCACAGCCCCCCTCCCTAATTTGTAGACTTACCTTCTCTACAATGAATTTAGGTAAAAAATGCACATTAAAACCTTCACTATGTCCTTTACATCCAAGCAATGTTTACCACTTTGCTCCCTAGAGGGCTCCACTGTTCCCCTGGTTATCTCTGGCCACTAATGGACTCGGCTTTGGATCTTCCTTATCATCACCTTCCAGCGATTTTTCATGTCCTCTCTTGGTCTCCTAATTTCTTTTTTAAGTAACACCTTGTATTTTCGCTCTGCACTCAGAGCTAGCTCTACTGGCTGAGTGGCTGGTTTGTGACATGGAGTAACGTGGGTTCAGTTCCTGCACCAGCTGAGGTTACCATGAGGGACCTTCCTTCTCACCCTCTCCCCTTGCCTGATGCGTGGTGACCCTCAGGTTGGACCATCAGCAGCATCTGAGTCTAATGAGAGAGCAGTCCTCTGCTCCCGTAGGACTGTGGTGGGTTCGTACTTTGCATACTCTTCTTGGGCGTCCACTGTTTTGAGCCTTCGGTATCCACCATAAGCTTCCTTCTGTACTTTTTATCCAATCCTGCACTTTCCTCAGTCTCCAGGGTTCTCTGGATTTGTTAGTCCCACCCTGTGCCTTTTCAGGAAACATGCTGGCCCTGCATTATTACAGAGACGGCTTAAAGTTGGGAACTATGGGTAGTGTGGCAAAGATTGCAAACGACACTGAGATAAGTGGAAGAGTAAAGTGTGCAGAGGACGCTGAAAGCCTGGAGAGGGATATAGCTGGTTAGGTGAGTGGACAGAGGTCTGGCAGGTGGAATGCAATGTTGGTAAATGTGAGGTCATCCCTTTCGGTAGGAATAACAGCAAAAAGGACAATCATTTAAATGGAAAAAATTTGTTGCATGCTGCTGTGCAGAGGGACTGGATGTCCTTGTGCATGAATCACAACAAGTTGGTTTGCAGGCGCAGCAGGTAATTAAGGCGGCAAATGGAATTTTGTCCTTCATTGCAAGAGGGATTGAGTTTAAAAGCAGAGAGGTTTTGTTGCAGCTGTACAAGGTGGAGTACTGTGTGCAGCTTTGGCCTCCTTACTTGAGGAAGGATGTACTGGCATGGAGGGGGTGCAGAGGAGATTCACTATGTTGATTCCGGAGTTGAGAGGGTTGGATTATGAGGAGAAGTTGGTTGGATAGCGACTATTCTCATTGGAGGTTAGAAGAGTCGGGGCGGTGGGGGGATCCTGGAGAAACATATAAAATTATGAAGGGGATAGATAAGATTGTCTCCCTCTCAGTGTGTGAGTGAGTGAATGTGTGTGTGTGTGAGCATGTGGGTAAGTGTGTGTGTGTGTGTGTGTGTGTGTGTGTGTGTGTGTGTGTGTGTGTGTGTGTGTGTGTGTGTTTGTGAGAGTATGTGTGAGTGTGTGTGTATGAGTGTTTGGATGTGTGAGTGTGTGTGTGTGCGTATGTGTATGAGTGAGTGTGAGCATGAGTGTGTGTGTCAGTGTGTGCGTGTGTGTGTCTGTATGTGAATGTGTGTGTGTGTCTGTGTGTGTGAATGTGTGTGTGTGTCTATGTGTGTGTTTGTGAGAGTGTGTGAGTGTGTGTGTTTGTGAGAGTGTGTGTGTGTGTGTGTGTGTGTGTGTGTGTGTCTGTGTGTGTGTCTCTGAGTCAGGGTTGTTGATGTGACGGTTGAGGCCGGTCTGTAAACAGCGGTCTGTCTAATTGCAGGTGAACACGAATTCCCTCGGACTGCTGGGGGAGAAGGGACAGAAAGGGGAGCCTGCCGTTGTGGAACCTGTGAGTATAAATGCCAATGTCCCAGCTGTTGTCCTTCACAATGTAATTGGAACCCAGGCTCCCTTTGTCAGACTGAACCACAGCCTCCCGATCATCCATGTGTGCTACATCCCTTGGCCGAATAGCAGCACAGGAAACTGGAGAAGACAGAGTCTTAACAAAGGCTGAGAATACCATCGCTCAGATTAGACAGATCACCCAAACAGGACAGCTCCATAATCTTACAGCAATGGGAATGTAAGGAGGGTCCGAGAGAGAGTGACAGAGGAGGGGTGGGGGGAACTGGGAATATGAGAGGCAGACAGTGACAGAGGGAGACAGTGACAGGGGGAGACAGTGACAGGGGGAGACAGTGACAGGGGGAGACAGTGACAGGGGGAGGCAGTAACAGGGGGAGGCAGTGACGGGGGGAGGCAGTGACGGTGGTAGGCAGTGACAGGGGGAGGCAGTGACAGTGGGAGGCAGTGACAGTGGGAGGCAGTGACGGGGGGAGGCAGTGACGGGGGGAGGCAGTGACAGAGGGAGGCAGTGACAGAGGGAGGTAGTGCAGAGGGACACAGTGACGGGGGGAGACAGTGACTGGGGGAAGCACTGACAGAGGGAGACGGTGACGGGGGATGCAGTGACGGCGGGGAGACAGTGACAGAGGGAGGCAGTGCAGAGGGAGACAGTGACAGGGGGAGGCAGTGACGTTGGGATGCAGTGGCGGGGGATGCAGTGACAGGGGGAGGCATTGACAGGGGGAGGCAGTGCAGAGGGAGACAGTGACTGGGGGAGGCACTGACAGAGGGAGACAGTGACGGTGGGAGGCAGTGACGGGGGAGGAGGCAGTGACGGGGGGAGGCCAGTGACCGGGGGAGGCAGTGACAGTGGGAGGCAGTGACAGTGGGAGGCAGTGACGGGGGGAGGCAGTGGCGGAGGGAGACAAGAGTTGCTCAGGGAGAGGGAGACCGGGAGGCACAGAGAGAGACGCTGAAGGGGACAGACAGAGCGAAGCTTGGATATTGCAGCTGTTCAAAGTGATGGTGATGGAAGTTGAAACTAACGCTGATGTTCAATCTGTTTCAGGGAATGCTGATAGAAGGACCCCCTGGATTAGCTGGACCACCGGTAAGATTTTTTATTCATTCACAAGATAAGGGTGTCACTGTATTTATTGACCATCCCTAATTGCCCCAAAGTCAACAACATTGCTGTGGGCCTGGAGTCACATGTCGGCCAGACCAGGTAATGACGGCAGTTTGATTTCCGAAGGGACTTTAGGGAACTAGGTGGGTATTTCAAACAATCCACAATGGAATCACAATCATCATTTCACTCTGAAAACCTGACATTTATTAAATTCAAATTCCACCATTGCCGTGGCAGGATTCGAAACTGGGTCCCCAGAACATGATCTGCTGAACCGAGATTTCACCAACTTACTCACAAGACCCATAATGTAATCCCTTTCACAGTACAGTCACTCTCCCCGTGTATCCACTCCCCGCTGTACAGTCACTCTCCCCGTGTATTCACTCCCCGCTGTACAGTCACTCTCCCTGTGTATTCACTCCCCGCTGTACAGTCACTCTCCCCGTGTATTCACTCCCGGCTGTACAGTCACTCTCCCTGTGTATTCACTCCCGGCTGTACAGTCACTCTCCCCGTGTATTCACTCCCCGCTGTACAGTCACTCTCCCTGTGTATTCACTCCCGGCTGTACAGTCACTCTCCCTGTGTATCCACTCCCCGCTGTACAGTCACTCTCCCTGTGTATTCACTCCCCACTGTACAGTCACTCTCCCCGTGTATCCACTCCCCGCTGTACAGTCACTCTCCCTGTGTATTCACTCCCTGCTGTACAGTCACTCTCCCTGTGTATTCACTCCCGGCTGTACAGTCACTCTCCCTGTGTATTCACTCCCGGCTGTACAGTCACTCCCCCTGTGTATTCACTCCCTGCTGTACAGTCACTCTCCCTGTGTATTCACTCCCGGCTGTACAGTCACTCTCCCTGTGTATTCACTCCCGGCTGTACAGTCACTCTCCCCGTGTATCCACTCCCCGCTGTACAGTCACTCTCCCTGTGTATTCACTCCCGGCTGTACAGTCACTCTCCCTGTGTATTCACTCCCGGCTGTACAGTCACTCTCCCTGCGTATTCACTCTCCGCTGTACAGTCACTCTCCCTGTGTATTCACTCCCGGCTGTACAGTCACTCTCCCTGTGTATCCACTCCCCGCTGTACAGTCACTCTCCCCGTGTATCCACTCCCGGCTGTACAGTCACTCTCCCCGTGTATCCACTCCCCGCTGTACAGTCACTCTCCCCATGTATTCACTCCCTGCTGGACAGTCACTCTCCCCGTGTAGTTACTCCCCGCTGTACAGTCACTCTCCCCGTGTATCCACTCCCCGCTGTACAGTCACTCTCCCTGTGTATCCACTCCCGGCTGTACAGTCACTCTCCCTGTGTATTCACTCCCTGCTGTACAGTCACTCTCCCCGTGTATTCACTCCCCGCTGTACAGTCACTCTCCCCGTGTATTCACTCCCTGCTGTACAGTCACTCTCCCCGTGTATTCACTCCCTGCTGTACAGTCACTCTCCCTGTGTATCCACTCCCGGCTGTACAGTCACTCTCCCTGTGTATCCACTCCCGGCTGTACAGTCACTCTCCCTGTGTATCCACTCCCGGCTGTACAGTCACTCCCCCTGTGTATCCACTCCCGGCTGTACAGTCACTCTCCCTGTGTTTCCACTCCCTGCTGTACAGTCACTCTCCCCGTGTATTCACTCCCTGCTGTACAGTCACTCTCCCTGTGTATTCACTCCCCGCTGCACAGTCACTCCCCCTGTGTATTCACTCCCCGCTGTACAGTCACTCCCCCTGTGTATTCACTCCCCGCTGTACAGTCACTCTCCCTGTGTATCCACTCCCGGCTGTACAGTCACTCTCCCTGTGTATCCACTCCCGGCTGTACAGTCACTCTCCCTGTGTATCCACTCCCGGCTGTACAGTCACTCCCCCTGTGTATCCACTCCCGGCTGTACAGTCACTCTCCCTGTGTATCCACTCCCGGCTGTACAGTCACTCTCCCTGTGTATTCACTCCCTGCTGTACAGTCACTCTCCCTGTGTATCCACTCCCGGCTGTACAGTCACTCTCCCCGTGTATTCACTCCCTGCTGTACAGTCACTCTCCCTGTGTATCCACTCCCGGCTGTACAGTCACTCTCCCTGTGTTTCCACTCCCTGCTGTACAGTCACTCTCCCCGTGTATCCACTCCCCGCTGTACAGTCACTCCCCCTGTGTATTCACTCCCCGCTGTACAGTCACTCCCCCTGTGTATTCACTCCCCGCTGCACAGTCACTCTCCCTGTGTATCCACTCCCCGCTGTACAGTCACTCTCCCTGTGTATCCACTCCCCGCTGTACAGTCACTCTCCCCGTGTTTCCACTCCCTGCTGTACAGTCACTCTCCCCGTGTATTCACTCCCTGCTGTACAGTCACTCTCCCTGTGTATTCACTCCCGGCTGTACAGTCACTCTCCCCGTGTATCCACTCCCCGCTGTACAGTCACTCTCCCCGTGTATTCACTCCCGGCTGTACAGTCACTCTCCCCGTGTATCCACTCCCCGCTGTACAGTCACTCTCCCTGTGTATCCACTCCCTGCTGTACAGTCACTCCCCCTGTGTATTCACTCCTCGCTGTACAGTCACTCCCCCTGTGTATTCACTCCCCGCTGCACAGTCACTCTCCCTGTGTATCCACTCCCCGCTGTACAGTCACTCTCCCTGTGTATCCACTCCCCGCTGTACAGTCACTCTCCCCGTGTTTCCACTCCCTGCTGTACAGTCACTCTCCCCGTGTATTCACTCCCTGCTGTACAGTCACTCTCCCTGTGTATTCACTCCCGGCTGTACAGTCACTCTCCCCGTGTATCCACTCCCCGCTGTACAGTCACTCTCCCCGTGTATTCACTCCCCGCTGTACAGTCACTCTCCCCGTGTATTCACTCCCCGCTGTACAGTCACTCTCCCCGTGTATCCACTCCCCGCTGTACAGTCACTCCCCCTGTGTATTCACTCCCCGCTGTACAGTCACTCCCCCTGTGTATTCACTCCCCGCTGTACAGTCACTCTCCCCGTGTATCCACTCCCCGCTGTACAGTCACTCCCCCTGTGTATTCACTCCCTGCTGTACAGTCACTCTCCCCGTGTATTCACTCCCCGCTGTACAGTCACTCTCCCTGTGTATTCACTCCCCGCTGTACAGTCACTCTCCCTGTGTATTCACTCCCTGCTGTACAGTCACTCTCCCTGTGTATTCACTCCCGGCTGTACAGTCACTCCCCCTGTGTATTCACTCCCTGCTGTACAGTCACTCTCCCCGTGTATCCACTCCCCGCTGTACAGTCACTCCCCCTGTGTATTCACTCCCCGCTGTACAGTCACTCTCCCTGTGTATTCACTCCCCGCTGTACAGTCACTCTCCCCGTGTATCCACTCCCCGCTGTACAGTCACTCTCCCCGTGTATCCACTCCCCGCTGTACAGTCACTCTCCCTGTGTATCCACTCCCCGCTGTACAGTCACTCTCCCCGTGTTTCCACTCCCTGCTGTACAGTCACTCTCCCCGTGTATCCACTCCCTGCTGTACAGTCACTCTCCCCGTGTATTCACTCCCTGCTGTACAGTCACTCTCCCCGTGTATTCACTCCCTGCTGTACAGTCACTCTCCCTGTGTATCCACTCCCGGCTGTACAGTCACTCTCCCCGTGTATTCACTCCCGGCTGTACAGTCACTCTCCCTGTGTATTCACTCCCCGCTGTACAGTCACTCTCCCCGTGTATTCACTCCCGGCTGTACAGTCACTCTCCCCGTGTATTCACTCCCGGCTGTACAGTCACTCTCCCCGTGTATTCACTCCCGGCTGTACAGTCACTCTCCCCGTGTATCCACTCCCCGCTGTACAGTCACTCTCCCTGTGTATTCACTCCCGGCTGTACAGTCACTCTCCCCGTGTATTCACTCCCCGCTGTACAGTCACTCTCCCCGTGTATCCACTCCCCGCTGTACAGTCACTCTCCCTGTGTATTCACTCCCCGCTGTACAGTCACTCCCCCTGTGTATTCACTCCCCGCTGTACAGTCACTCTCCCTGTGTATTCACTCCCGGCTGTACAGTCACTCTCCCCGTGTATCCACTCCCGGCTGTACAGTCACTCCCCCTGTGTATTCACTCCCCGCTGTACAGTCACTCCCCCTGTGTATTCACTCCCCGCTGTACAGTCACTCCCCCTGTGTATTCACTCCCCGCTGTACAGTCACTCTCCCTGTGTATTCACTCCCGGCTGTACAGTCACTCTCCCCGTGTATCCACTCCCGGCTGTACAGTCACTCCCCCTGTGTATTCACTCCCGGCTGTACAGTCACTCTCCCCGTGTATCCACTCCCGGCTGTACAGTCACTCTCCCCGTGTATTCACTCCCCGCTGTACAGTCACTCCCCCCGTGTATTCACTCCCCGCTGTACAGTCACTCCCCCCGTGTATTCACTCCCCGCTGTACAGTCATTCTCCCCCTGTATCCACTCCTGGCTGTACAGTCACTCTCCCCATGTATCCACTCCCTGCTGTACAGTCACTCTCCCTGTGTATTCACTCCCCGCTGTACAGTCACTCCCCCTGTGTATTCACTCCCCGCTGTACAGTCACTCTCCCTGTGTATTCACTCCCGGCTGTACAGTCACTCTCCCCGTGTATCCACTCCCCGCTGTACAGTCACTCTCCCTGTGTATTCACTCCCCGCTGTACAGTCACTCTCCCCGTGTATCCACTCCCCGCTGTACAGTCACTCTCCCTGTGTATTCACTCCCTGCTGTACAGTCACTCTCCCCGTGTATCCACTCCCCGCTGTACAGTCACTCTCCCTGTGTATTCACTCCCTGCTGTACAGTCACTCTCCCCGTGTATTCACTCCCCGCTGTACAGTCACTCTCCCTGTGTATTCACTCCCCGCTGTACAGTCACTCTCCCTGTGTATTCACTCCCTGCTGTACAGTCACTCTCCCTGTGTATCCACTCCCGGCTGTACAGTCACTCTCCCTGTGTATTCACTCCCGGCTGTACAGTCACTCTCCCCGTGTATTCACTCCCCGCTGTACAGTCACTCTCCCCGTGTATCCACTCCCCGCTGTACAGTCACTCTCCCTGTGTATTCACTCCCCGCTGTACAGTCACTCTCCCCGTGTATTCACTCCCCGCTGTACAGTCACTCTCCCCGTGTATTCACTCCCCGCTGTACAGTCACTCTCCCTGTGTATTCACTCCCCGCTGTACAGTCACTCCCCCCGTGTATTCACTCCCCGCTGTACAGTCATTCTCCCCCTGTATCCACTCCTGGCTGTACAGTCACTCTCCCCATGTATCCACTCCCTGCTGTACAGTCACTCTCCCTGTGTATTCACTCCCGGCTGTACAGTCACTCTCCCCGTGTATCCACTCCCGGCTGTACAGTCACTCTCCCTGTGTATTCACTCCCTGCTGTACAGTCACTCTCCCTGTGTATCCACTCCCCGCTGTACAGTCACTCTCCCTGTGTATTCACTCCCCGCTGTACAGTCATTCTCCCCGTGTATTCACTCCCCGCTGTACAGTCACTCCCCCTGTGTATTCACTCCCCGCTGTACAGTCACTCTCCCTGTGTATCCACTCCCCGCTGTACAGTCACTCTCCCCGTGTATTCACTCCCCGCTGTACAGTCACTCCCCCTGTGTATTCACTCCCCGCTGTACAGTCATTCTCCCCCTGTATCCACTCCTGGCTGTACAGTCACTCTCCCCATGTATCCACTCCCTGCTGTACAGTCGTCTCCCCATGTATCCACTCCCCGCTGTACAGTCACTCTCCTCCTGTATTCACTCCCGGCTGTACACTGGAACAGGAGTACGCCATTCAGCCCATCGAGCTGTCCTATCATTCAACACTGCTGTGACTGATTGAGTATTCCATGCCTTTTCCTTTCTCCACCCCCACAGCCTTGTATCCCACTGGGAATCAGAAATCTATCGACCACTCCCAAAAACTGAGCTTCCACTTCAGTCGGCACTTCCAGGGATTCAAAGCACTCTGAGCAAAGTAATTTCTCCTCATCTTGGTCCCGAGTGGCCTCCCCTTTATTTTTAAATTGTACCCCCCCTCCCCGGGTTCTAGACTGCCCAACAAGGGGAAGCATCTTGTACCCTGTACCCTGTCTATCCTTTTCAGTATTGTGTTGTTTTAAAGAGATCACCTCTCATTCTTTGAAACTCTGGAGAATACTGGTCCAGTTTGTCCCAATCTCTCTCCATTGGATAGTCCCACTGTCCTGGGAACAAGTCTGGTGAACCTTCATCACACTCGCTGTATGGCAATAATATCTTTCCTGAGATAAAGAGACCAAACCTGCAGACAGTATTCCACATGAGGTCTAACCAAGCTCCGGTATAATTGAGACTTCACTGCTCCTCAACTCAAATCCTCATGGAAAGGCGGACACTCCATGAGCCTTCCTAAGAACCTGTTGTAACTGCACATTAGCCTTCAGTGATTTATTCTTGAGGACACCTTGGCTGCTTTGTACCTCAACACTTTCCAACCTCTTACCATTTAAGGAATACGCAGCACATGTGTTTCTCCTGCTAAGGTCGATAATCTCATATTTTTCCACATTATATTCTATCTGCTATGTTCTTGCCCATTCACTAAACCTGTCCCAATCCTGAAGCAGCTTTACACTATCCCAACACACATGCCAACTTAGTTCTGTATCATGCACACACTTGGAAATACAACATTTTGTCCTCACCTCCAAATCATTGATAATTATTGTGAACAGCTGGGGCCCATGTACTGAACCTCTAACACCCAGTCAGTCACAGCCTGCTAACTCAAGAATGACCCATTTATTCTGACTGTCTTTTTTTCCCTGTCTGTTAGGCAATCATTCATCCATACCAGCATATTACCTCCTATCCCATGGGGGCTTTAACTTTTCCATCCAGCTTCCTGCATGAGGGACCTCATCGAAAATGTCCTAAAAATTAAATATATTACATCCATCTATCTTGAAGAATGAAGAAAGGTCACTGGATCCAAAACATTAACTCTGCTTTCTCTCCACAGATGATACATGGCCTGCTGAGTTCTTCCAGCAATTTCCGAATTTGTAGCTGTTTTATATTCACTTTCGTTGTGCTCCTCATAACCTCAATCAGATCCCACTCAGCCTTCTCTGCTCCGAGGAAAACAATGCGAGCTTATCCAGCCCCTCTTCATCACTGAACTACTCCATCCCAGGTGAATCTCCCTCTGCTCCCGTTCCATCTCAGTTCCTCCACTTCTGCCAATAATCCTATTTATTCTGTGTGTAAAGACGAATTAATCAGGGGATTACAAAGTGTGGAGCTGGATGAACACAGCAGGCCAAGCAGCATCTCAGGAGCACAAAAGCTGACGTTTCAGGCCTAGACCCTTCATCAGAGACCTTCATATAATTGCCCTACCTCACTGATGAAGGGTTTTAAGAAGATTTGTAGCTCAGGTTGAGGTTCTGGATGTGAGTTTGCTCGCTGAGCTGGAAG
>NC_081361.1:103031015-103033515 GCF_030684315.1 Stegostoma tigrinum
CACACACACACTCTCTCGCTCCCTCCCTCACTCACACACACTCTCTCCCTCCCTCCCTCACGCACGCACACACACTCTCTCTCTCCCTCCCTCCCACACGCACACACTCTCTCCCTCCCTCCCTCCCTCAGACACGCGCACACTCTATCTCTCTCCCTCTCCCTCACACACGCACACACACTCTCTCCCTCCCTCCCTCACACAGGCACACACACTCTCTCCCTCCCTCCCTCACACACGCACGCACACACACTCTCTCTCCCTCTCCCTCACACATGCACACACACTCTCCCACCCTCCCTCCCTCACACACACACACTCTCTCCCTCCCTCCCTCCCTCACACACACACACATTCTCTCTCTCTCCCTCACACACACACACTCTCTCTCTCTCCCTCCCTCACACACACACACACACTCTCTCCCTCCCTCCCTCAACACGCACACACACTCTCTCCCTCCCTCCCTCACACATGCACACAAACACTCTCTCTCCCTCTCCCTCACACACGCACACACACTCTCTCCCTCCCTCTCACTCACACACGCACACACACTCTCTCGCTCCCTCCCTCCCTCACATACGCTCACACACTCACTCTCTCGCTCCCACCCTCTCACACACACACACTCGCCCTCTCTCTCCCACACACACACACACACACACACACACACACACACACACACACTTAGACACACAATCTCTCTCTCCCTCCCTCCCTCACACACACACACACTCTCTCCCTCCGTCCCTCCCTCACACAGACACACACACACTCAGACTCACAATCTCTCTCTCCCTCCCTCCCTCACACACACACACACACACACACACACACTCTCTCTCTCATACACACACACACACTCTCTCTCTCTCTCTCCCTCTCACACACACACACACTCTCTCTCTCTCCCTCACACACACTCTCTCCTTCTCCCTCACACACACACACACACACTCTCACTCTCTCCCTCCGTCACACACACACACACTCTCTCTCTCTCCCTCCCTCACACACGCACACTCTCTCTCTCCCTCCCTCGCTCACACACACACACACACACAAACACTCTCTCTCTCTCTCCCTCACAGACGCAAACACACTCTCTCTCTCCCTCACACATGCACACACACTCTTTCTCTCCCTCCCTCTCCCTGACGCATGCACACACACTATCTCTCTCCCTCCCACCCTCAACACGTACACACACTCTCTCCACCCTCCAATACACCGGCACACACACTCTCTCCCTCCCTCTCCATCACACACGCACACACTCTCTCTCTCACTCTCCCTCACACAAGCACACACACTCTCTCCCTCCCTCTCCCTCACACACGCACACACACTCTCTCTCTTCCCCCCTCCCACACACACACACGCACACACACACACACACACACTGTCTCACTCACACACACACGCACACACTCTCTCCCTCCCTCCCTCACACACGCACACATACTCTCTCTCTCCCTCTCCCTCACACACGCACACACACTCTCTCTCTTCCTCCCTCGCTCACACACACACACACACACACACACACACACACATACATACACACACACACACACACACACACACACACACACAGTCTCTCTCTCTCATACACACACGCACACTCTCTCGCTCCCTCCCTCACACATGCACACAGACTCTCTCTCTGCCCCCCCTCACACACTCTCACAATCTCCCTCATTCCCTCCCTCCCTTCCTCTCACCCACACTCTATCTCTGCCTCCCCCTCTAAAACTCACACTCTCTCTCTCTTCCTCCCTCCCTCCCTCCCTTTCACACTCACACACTCTCTATCTCTCTCACTCTCTCCCTCCCACCCACACGCACACACACACACAAACAAAACACACACACACACACACACACACACACACACACACTCACACTCTCTCTCCCTCTCCCTCACACACACACTCTCTCTCCCTCCCTCCCTCACACACGCACACTCTCTCTCCCGCCCTCTCCCTCACACACGCTCACACACTCTCTCTCTTCCTCCCTCCCACACACAAACACACACACACACACACTCTCTCTCTCACACACACACGCACACACTCTCTCCCTCCCTCCCTCACACACGCACAAACACTCTCTCTCTCTCTCTCATACACACACGCACACTCTCTCGCTCCCTCCCTCACACACACACACTCTCTCTCTCCCTCCCTCCCTCACACACGCACAGTCTCTCTCCCTCCCTCCCTCACACACGCGCACACTCTCTCTCCCTCCCTCTCCCTCATACATGCACACACACTCTCTCTCTCCCTCCCTCACACACGCACACACTCTCTCCCTCCCTCCCACCCTCAACACGTACACACACTCTCTCCCTCCCTCTCACTCACACACGCACACACACTCTCTCTCCCTCTCCCACACACACGCACACACACTCTCTCTCTCTCACACACACACGCACACACTCTCTCCCTCCCTCCCTCACACACGCACACACACTCTCTCTCTCTCT
>NC_081361.1:103043515-103098515 GCF_030684315.1 Stegostoma tigrinum
AATCCCCAACCGTCTATAATCCCCTCCCCTCAATACTCCCCTGTCCTCTATAATCCCCTCCCATCTATAATTTCCTCAGCTCTATAATCACATCCCCTGTACAATTCCCTCCCCTCTATAAACCCCTCCCCATACAATCCCCTCCCCATACAATCCCCTCCCCTCTAGAACCCCTCCACTGTACAAACACCTCCTCTGTATAATCCCCTCCCCTCTACAACCCCCTCCCATGTACAAAATCCCTTCTATAAAACCGTCCCCTCCATCATTTGCTGCCCTCTCTCATACCCTCCCCTCTGTGATCACCTCTCCTCACAAACCCGTCCCCTCTAAAATCCCCTCCCCTCTACAATCAACTCCCCTATACAAAAACCCACTCCTCTATAACACCGCCCCTCAATAAACCACTCCCCTCTATAATCCCCTCCTCTGTACAATCCCCTCCCCTCTAATACCCTTCCCTCTATAAATCCCTCCCCTGTACAATACTCTCCCCTCTATAATCCCCTCCCCTCTATAATTTCCTCCCATGTACAATCCCTCCCCTCTTTAAGCCCTCTTCTCTATAATCGCCTACCCTTTACAATCCCCGGCCCTCTATAAACCCCTCCCTGTACAATCTCCTTCCCTCTCCAATCCCCACCCCTCGATAATCCCCCCTCAAACCCCTCGCCCATACAATCCCCTCCGCTCCATCATCTCCTCCCCTCTGTAAACCCCTCCCCTCGATAATGCCCACCCCTCTATGATCCCCTCCCATGTATATTCCCCTCCTCTCTATAATCCCCTTCCCGCTATTATCTCCTCCCCACTAAAATCGCCTCCACTGTACAATCCCCTCCCCACTAGGATCCCCTCCCCTGTATGTGCCCCACCCCTCGATAAACCTCTCCCCTCTGTAATCTTCTTCCCACTACAATCCTCTCTCCTTATTATCTTCTCCCCTGTAAAATCCGGTCACCTCGATAAACCCCCTGTACAATCCCTTCCCCTCTATAACACCCACCTTGTAAAATTACCTTCCCTTATAACTTCCCCTGTACAAGACCCTCCCTCTAATACCTTCCCTGTGCAATCCACTCCCCACAATAACCCACACTGTACAATCCCCTCCCCTCTATAAACCTCTCCCCTCTATAATCAACTCCCCTCTATAAACCCTTCCCCTGTGCAATCCCCTCCCTTCAATAATCCCCTGCCCTCTATAAATCCCTCCCTGTCCAATCCCCTCCCAAGTACAATCCCCTCCCCTCAATAAACCCCTCCCCTCGATAATCCCCTCACCTCTTTAATCCCCTCTCCTGTGCAACCCACACCCTTCTATAATTCCCTGCCCTCTAGAACCCACTCCCCTCTAGAATCCACTCCCCTCTATGATCCCCTCCCCTGTACAATCACCTCCCCTCTATAATCCTCCCCTCGATAATCCCCTACCCTCTGCAATCCCCTCCTCTCTACAATCCCCTCCTCTCTACAATCCCCTCCCCTCGATAATCCCCTCTGCTCAATAAACCCGTCCCCTCTAGACACCCCTCCACTCGATAATCCCCTCACCTCGATAATTCCCTTCCCTCTATAATCCCTCCCCTGTGCAATCCCCTCCTCTGTATAATCCCCTCCCCTCTACAACCCCCTTCCACGTACAAACCCCTCCTCTCTATTATCCTGTCTCCTCTATATACCCGTCCCCTCCAACACCCCTCCCCACTCCATTCCCCTTCCCTCTGTAATCCCCACCCCTCTATAAACCCCTCCCCTCTACAACCCCTCTCCTCTATAACACCGTCCCTCAATAAATTCCTCCCCGCTATAATCCCCACCACTCCATGATCCCCTCTGCTCTTCCATCCCCTCCCCTCTATCATCACCTCCCCTGTACAATCCCCTCCCCTCTGTACTACCCTCCCCTGTACAATCCTCTCCCCTGTACAATACCCTCCCCTCTATAATACCCTCCCCTCTCTAATGCCCTCCTCTTTATAATCCCCTCCTGTCTATAATCCCCTCCCGCCTATAAACCCCTCCCCAAACAATCCCCTCCCCTCTACAACCCCTCTCCTCTATAACACCGCCCCTCAATAAACTCCTCCCCTCTATATTCCCCACCCCTCTATAATCCCCTCCGCTCTGCAAACCCTTCCCCTCTGTAATACCGTCCCCTGTACAATCCTCTCTCCTGTAGAATACCCTCCCCTCTGTAATCTCCTCCCCTGTACAATCTCCTCCCCTGTACAATCCCCTCCCCTCTGTAATACCCTCCTCTTTATAATCCCCTCCCATCTATAATCCCCTCCCGTCTATAATCCCCTCCTCTTTATAATCCCCTCCCGTCTATAATCCCCTCCCGTCTATAAACCCCTCCCCAAACAATCCCCTCCCCTGTACAATCCCTTTCCCTCTATAATCCCCTCCCAAGTACAATCCCCTCCCCTCTCCAATACCCTCCCCTCGATAACCCCTCCCCTCTATGATCCCCTCCCCTGTACATACCCCGCCTCACTATAATCCCCTCCCTTCTATAGTCCCATCCCCACTACAATCCTCTCCCCTCTAAAATCCCATCACCTCTATAACCCCCTCTGTACGATCACCTCTCCTCTATAACGCCCCCTGTACAATACCCTCCTCTCTACAAGACCCTCCCCTCTCGTCTCCACTATAACTCTGCCCCTGAATAAACCCCTCCCCTCTATAATCCCCTCTGCTCGCAAATCCCCTCCCCTCTATAATCACCTCCCCTCTATAATCCCCTCCCCTCTATAATCACCTCCCCTGTGCAATCCACTCCCCTCCTTAAACCCCTCCCTCTATAATCCCCGCTGCTCTGTAAACCCCGCCCCCTATAAACCCCACCCCTCTACAAACCCCGCCCCTCTACAAACCCCTCCCTGTGCAATCCCCTCCCCTCTAGAAGCCCCTCCCCTCTAGAATCCCCTCCCTTGAGCAATTCACTCCACTCTATAATTCCCTCCCCTCTGTAATCCCCTGACCCCCGACAATCCCCTCCCCTCTATAATCTCCTCCCCTCTATAAACCCCTCCCCTACAGAACCCACTCCCCTCTATGATCCCCTCCACCGTACAATCACCTACCCTCTATAATTCCCACCCCTCAATAAACCCCTCCGCTTGATAATCCCATCCCCTCTAGAAACCCTTCCTCTCTACAATCTACTCCCCTCTATAAACTTCTCCCCTCTACAATCCCATCCCCATCATCATCCCCTCCCCTCTGTAATCCCCTCCCCTGTACAATCCCCTCTCCTCTCCAACCCCTCTCCACTATAACACTGCCCCTCAATACCCCCTCCCCTCTATAATCCCCTCCCCTCTATAATCCCCTCCCCTCTATAATCCTCTCCCCACTACAATCCTCCCCCAATATAACACCCTCCCCTGTAAAATCCTGTCACCTCTATCAACCACCCTGTACAATCCCCTCCCCTCTGTAACCCCACCCGGTACAATCCCCTCCCATCTGTAACCCCACCCTGTACAATCCCATCCCATCTGTAACCCCACCCTGTACAATCCCCTCCCCTCTGTAACTCCACCCTGTACAATCCCCTCCCATCTGTAACCCCACCCTGTACAATCCCCTCCCATCTCTAACCCCACCCTGTACAATCCCCTCCCCTCTGTAACCCCACCTTGTACAATCGCCTCCCCTCTATAACGCCCCCTGTACAATACCCTCCCCTCAATAACCCCCGCAGTAGAAATCCCTTCCCTCTATAAACCCCTCCCTGTACAACCCCCTCGCCTCTCTAAACCCCTCCCCTATATAAACCCCTCTCTCTATAATCCCCTCCCCTCTATAAACCCCGCCCCTCTATAATCCCCTCCCCTCTATAATCCCCTCCCCTCTCAACTCCCCTCCTCTCTTAAATCCCTCCCCTCTAGAATCCCCTCCACTCTTTAAACCCTTCACCTCCATACTCCCCTCCCCTCTAGACCCCCTCCACTCTTTAAACCCCTTCCCTATAGAACCAACTCCCCTCTATGAACCCCTCCCCCATACAATCACCACCCCACGATAACCCCTCCCCTCGATAATCCCGTCAACTCGTTAATCCCCTCCCCTCGACAATCCCCTCTCCTCTATAATCCCCTCCCCTCTGCAATCCACTCCCCTCTGCAATCCCCTCCCCTCCAGAATCTCCTCCCCTCTAGAATCCCCAGCCCTCTCAACCTGCCTCCTCTCTTAAACCCCGCCCCTCTAGTAACCCCTCCCCTCTATAAACACCTCCCCTCCCCTCTATAATCCCTTCTACACTATAAACCCCTCCCCACTAGAACTCACTCCCCTCTATGATCCCCTCCCTTGTACAATCACCATCCCACTATAATCCCCTCCCCTTGATAATTCCCTACCCTCTACAGTCCCCTCCCCTCAACAATCCCCTCTGCTCGATAAACCCGCCCCCTCTAGACTCCCAATCGCTCGATAATCCCCTCCCCTCGATAATTCCCCTCTCCTCTACAATTCACTCCTCTCTGCAATCCCCTCCCCTCTGTCATCCCCTCTCTTCTACAAACCCCTCCCCTACACAGACTAAATCTCTATAATCCCCTGTCCTGTACAATACCCTTCCCTCTATAATCCCCTCCCCACTATAATCCCTTCCCCAGACTATCCCCTGCTCTGTACTATCCCCTTTCCTCTATAAACCCCTTCCCTCTAAAATCACCATCTCTCCATAACCCCCTCGCTTTTATAATACACTCCACTCCATAATCAGCTCCCCTCTATAATCCCTCCCCTGTAGAACCCCTTCCCCTTTGTAATACCCTCTCCTGTATTATCCCCTCTCCTGTACAATCCACTCCCCTCTATAATACCCTCCCCTTTATAATCCCCTCTCCTGTACAATACCCTTCCCTCTACAATCCCCTCCCCACTATAATCCCCTCGTCTCCATCATCCCCTCCCCTCTATAATCCCCTCCACTCTATAATCCGCTCCCCTCTATAATCCCCTCCCCGTACCATTCCCTCCCCTCTATAATCCCCTCCCCGTACCATTCCCTCCCCTTTATAAACCCCTCCCCTCTATAAACCCCTTGCTTTTATAATCCCCTCCCCTCTATAATCTCGTCCACTGTGCAATCCCTTCCCCTCTATAAACACCTCCCCTCCATCAACCCCTCCCATCTATCAGCCCCACCCCATACAATCAGTTCCCCTGTACAATCCCCTCCCCTCTATAATCACCTCCCCTCTATAAACCCCTCCGCACTATAATCTCCTCCCCTCTATAATCCACTCCCAAATACAATCCCCTCCCCTCGATAATCCCCTCCTTCTATAATCCCCTCCTCTCAATAATCCCCTCCTCTCAATAATCCCCTCCCCTCAATAATCCCCTCCCCTTTATAATCCCTTCCTCTCTATAATCCCCGTCCTGTACAATACCCATCCCTCTATAATCCACTCTCCACTATAATCCCTTCCCCAGACAACCCCCTCCTCTGTACAATCCCCTCCCCTCTATAATCCCCTCCACTATATAATCAGCTCCCCTCTATAATCACTCCCCCGTACAATCCTCTCCCCTTTATAATATCCTGCCCTGTATAATCCCCTCTCCTGTACAATCCACTCCCCTGTATAATACCCTTCCCTCTATAATACTCTCCCCTCCATAATACCCTCTCCTGTACAATACCCTTCCCTCTATAATCCCCTCCCCACTATAATCCCCTCCTCTCCATCATCCCCTCCCCTCTATAATCCCCTCCACTCTACAATCTGCTCCCCTCTATAATCCCCTTCCCGTACAATCCCCTCCCCTCTATAATCCCCTTCCCTCTATAATCACCACCCCTTTATAAACCCTTCCCCTATATAAACCCCTCGCTTTTATAATCCCCTCCCCTCTATAATCCCCTCCACTAGGCAATCCCTTCCCCTCTATAAACCCCTCCCATCTATAAACCCCTCTCATCTATCTGCCCCACCCAGTACAATCTCTTCCCCTGTACAATGCCCTCCCTCTCTCCCAAGTACAATCCCCCCCCCCGATAATCCCCTCCCTTCTATAATCCCCTCCACTCTATAATCAGCTCCACTCTATAATCCCCTACCCGTACAATCCCCTCCCCTCTATAATCCTCTCCCCACTATAATCTCCACCACTCTATATCCCCTGTCCTGTATAATCCCCTCCCGGTACAATCCCCTCCCCTCTATAAACCCCTCCCCCTATAATCACCTCCCCTGAAAATCCCGTCCTCTCTATAATCCCCTCCCCTCCATAATCTCCTCTTTATAATCCCCTCCACTCTGTAATACCCTCCCCTCTACAGTCCCCTCCTCTCCATAACCCCCTCCCCTCTATAATCCCCTTCCCTCTATTAACCCCTCCCCACTATCATCCCCTCCCCTCCATAATCCCCTCTCCTGTACAATACCCTTCCCTCCATCATCCCCTCCCCACTTTCATCCCCTCCACTCTATAATCTGCTCCCCTCTATAACACCCACCCCGTACAATCCCCTCCCCTCTATAAACCCAAACCCGCTATAATCACCACCCCTTTATAAACCCCTCCCCTATATAAACCCCTCACATTTATAATCCCCTCCCCTCTATAATCCCCTCCACTAGGCAATCCCTTCCCCTCTATAAACCCCTCCCATCTATCAGCCCTACCCCGTACAATCTCTTCCCCTGTACAATCCCCTCCCACTCTCCCAAGTACAATACCCTCCCCTCGATAATCCCCTCCCTTCTATAATACACTCCATTCTATAATCCGCTCCACTCTATAATCCCCTCGCCATACAATCCCCTCCCCTCTATAATCCTGTCCCCACTATAATCTCCACCTCTCTTTATCCCCTGTCCTGTACAATCCGCTCCCCGTACAATCCCCTCCCCTCTATAATCACCTCCCCTGAAAATCCTGTCCTCTCTAAAATCCCCTCCATAATCTCCTCTCTATAATCCCCGCCACTCTGTAATACCCTCCCCTCTACAGTCTTCTCCTCTCCATAATCCCCTCCCCTCCATAATCTCCTTCTCTCTATAATCCCCTCCACTCTGTAATGCCCTCCCCTCTACAATCCCCTGCTCTCCATAATCCGCTCCCCTCTATAATCCCTCCCCACTGTAATCCCCTCCCCAGACAATTCCCTCCCCTGTATAATACCCTCCCCTCTATAATCCCCCCACCATAACCCCTCTGCTCTATAATCCCCACCCCTCTATAACCCCTCCCAACTATAGTCCCCTCCCCTCTATCATCCCCTCCCCTTTTGTCACCCACTCCCCTCTATAATCCCTCCCCACTGTAATCCCCTCCCCAGACAATTCCCTCCCCTGTATAATACCCTCCCCTCTATAATCGCCTCCCTTGTTCAATCCCCTCCCCTCTATAATCCCCTCCACAGACAATTCCCTCCCCTGCAGAATCCCCTCCCCTCTATAATCACCTCCCTTGTTCAATCCACTCCCCTCTATAATCCACTTCCCTGGGTAATTCACTCCCTGGTATAATCCCCTCCCTGAGTAGCCCCACCCCTGTATAATGCCCTCCCTGAATAAACCCACCCCATATAAACCCCTCCCTTGTATAATGCCGGCCCCGTGTAATCCCCTCCCCTGAACAAACCCCTCTCCTGTATCATCCACTCCCTGGAGAATACCATCCCACCTACAACCCCCTTCTCCTGTACATTCCCCTCCCCTGCATAGTTCCCTCCCCTGTATTGTCCCCTCCCTGTAAAATGCCTTCCCGTGTATAATCCCCTGCCCTCTGTAATGCCCTTCCCCTGTCTCATGCCCTCACCTGTCTAATCCCCTCCCCCGTGTAATCGCCTTCGCCTGTCACCTGCCCTCCCCTGTATAATCTCATCCTCATATTATATCGTCCCATTTTAATCCCCTCCCCTGTGAAAACCACACCTCTGCATAATCCCATCCCCTGTATCAACTCTTCCAATGTATAACTCCCTCCCCTGTGTAATCCCCACCCCTCTGTAATTCCCTTTCCATATAATCCCTTTCCCATGTAATCCGTTCATCCGTTCCCCCCATAATGCCTTTCCCGGTGTAAACCCCTTCCCTGTGTAATGCCCTCCCCTGTATAATGCCCTCCCCTGTGTAATGCCCTCCTCTGTGTAATGCGCTCCCCTGTGTAATGCCCTCCCATGTAAAATGCCCTCCCCGTGTAATGCCCTCCACTGTAATATGCCCTCCCTGTGTAATGCCCTCCACTGTGTAATGCCCTCCCCTGTAAAATGCCTTCCCCTGTGTAATGCCCTCCCCTGTAAAATGCGCTCTCCAGTATAATACCCTCCCCGGTGTAATGCCCTCCCCTGTGTAATGCCCACCCCTGTGTAATGCCCTCCCCGTGTAATGCGCACCCCTGTACAATGTGTTCCCCTGTGTGATGCCCCCCCCTGTGTAATGCCCTCCCCTGTACAATGCCCACCCCTGTGCTATGACAACCCCTGTGTAATGCCCTCCCCGTGTAATGCGCACCCCTGTACAATGTGTTCCCCTGTGTGATGCCCCCCCCGTACAATGCCCTCCCCTGTAAAATGCCCGTCGACTCAGCCCGTTGAGTCTCCTTCACCATTCTGCACGATGATTGATGATCGTCTAACTCAATAACCTGCCAGGGAAAATGGTAATAACCCCAATGTACATTGCCCAGAAGGTATAATCCCCCCGATTGTAAACGATCCCACTGCAGAATCACCCCAAATGTAAACTGCGCCCCCCCCGTATAATCACCCCCACTGTACATTCCCCCCATATAATCACCCCCACTGTACATTCCCACCCTGTAGAATCACCCCCACTGTACATTCCCTCATATAATCACCCCCACTGTACTTTCCCCCGTATTATCACCCCCAGTGTACATTCCTCCCCAATAATCACACCCACTGTACATTCCCCTCCCTGTATAATCACCCCCTCTGGACATTCCCCCCGTATAATCACCCCCAAAGTACATTCCCCCCCCCGTATAATCACCCGCACTGTACATACACCCGAATAATCTGCCCCGTTTTACATTACTCCCCATATAATCACCCCCACTGTACATTCTCCCCCGTAGAATCTCCCCCAGTGTACATTCCCCCCATATAATCACCCCCACTGTACATTCTCACCCTGTAGAATCTCCCCCACTGTACATTCCCCCCATATAATCACCCCCACTGTACTTTCCCCCCTATTATCACCCCCAGTGTACATTCCCCCCGCCGTATAATCACCCCCACTGTACACTCCCCCATATAATCACCCCCACTATACATTACCCCCATATAATCACCCCCACTATACATTACCCCCATATAATCACCCCCACTATACATTACCCCCATATAATCACCCCCACTGTACATTCACCCGTATAATCACCCCCTCTGGAAATTCCCCCCGGTATAATCACTCCACTGTACATTCCCCCCCCCCTGTATAATCACCCCCACTGCACATTCCCCCGGTGTAATCACCCCCACTGTATATTCCCCCCTGTATAATCGCCCCTACTGTACATTGCCCCCGTTAAATCATCTCCACTGACCATTCCCCCCGTATACTCACCCCCACTGTACATTCCCCCCCCGTACAATAACCCTCACAGTGCATTGCCCCCACGTATAATCACCCCCACTGTACATTCGCCCCATATAATCACCCCCAACATATATTCCCCCCCGTATAATCATCCCCACTGTACATTCTCCCTGTATAGTCACCCGCACTGTTCATTCCCCCCGTATAATCAGCTCCACTGTACATTCCTCCCCATATAGTCACACCCACTGTACATTCACCCGTATAATCACCCCCACTGTACATTACCCCCCCCCGTATAATCAGCTCCACTTTACATTCCCCCCCATATAATCACCCCCAGTGTACATTCCCCCCCGTATAATCACCCCCACTGTACATTACCCCCCCCGTATAATCAGCTCCACTTTACATTCCCCCCCGTATAATCACCCCCAGTGTACATTCCCCCCCGTATAATCACCCCCGCTGTACATTCTCACCCTGTAGAATCGCCCCCACTGTACATTCCCTCATATAATCACCCCCACTGTACTTTCCCCCCTATTATCACACCCAGTGTACATTCCCCCCCGTATAATCGCCCCCACTGTACATTCCCCCCCGTATAATCGCCCCCACTGTACATTCCCCCCCGTATAATCACCCCCACTGTACATTCCCCCCCGTATAATCACCCCCGCTGTACATTCTCACCCTGTAGAATCGCCCCCACTGTACATTCCCTCATATAATCACCCCCACTGTACTTTCCCCCCTATTATCACACCCAGTGTACATTCCCCCCCGTATAATCGCCCCCACTGTACATTCCCCCCCATAATCGTCCCCATTGTACATTCCCCCCTGTATAATCACCCCGACTGTACATTCCCCCCATATAACCACCCCCACTATACATTGCCCCCCCCCGTATAATAACCCCAACTCTACATTCCCCCCCATAATCACCCCCACTGTACATTTCCCACTGTATAATGATTCCTACTGTACATTCACCCGTATAATCACCCCCACTGTACATTCCCCCCCGCCGTAATATCACCCCGACTGTACATTCCCCACCATATGATCACCCCCACGTCACATTCCCAGGGTATAATCCCCCCTACTCTACATTCCCCTTGTATAATCACCCCCACTGGACATTCGCCCCCGTATTATTATCCCCATTGTACACTCCACCCCGTATAATCATTCCCATTATACAATCTCCCTGTATAATCACCCCCAGTGTACATTCTGCCCGTATACTCACCCCCACTGTATCTGCCCCCCCCGTATAATCACCTCCACAGTACTTTCCCCCCCGTATAATCCCCCCCACTGTACATTCCCCCCGTATAATCATCCCCACTGTACATTCCCCCCGTATATTCAACCCCACTCTACATTCCCCCCCCGTATAATCATCGCCACTGTACATTCCCCCCCTATAATCACCCCCACTGTACATTCCCCCCCCGTATAACCTCCCCCACTTTACATTCCCCCCGTATGATCACCCCCACTGTACATCCCCCCCGTATATTCATCCCCACTCTACATTCTCCCCCCCCCCGTATAATCATCGCCACTGTACATTCCCCCCCTATAATCTCCTCCACTGTACATTCCACCCTCCCCCGTGTAATCACCCCCACTGTGGAATCCCCCCTGTACAATCACCCCCACTGTACATTCCCCCCTGTATAATTACCCCCTCTTTCCATTCCCCCCGTATAATCCCCCCCACTGTACTTTCCCCCCCGTATAGTCACCTCCACTGTACATTCCCCCCTCATATAATCACCCCCACTGTACATTCCCCTCGTATATGCACCCCCACTGTTCATTCCCCCCCCGTATAATCACCCCCACTGTACATTCCCCCCCGTATAATCACCCCCACTTTACACCCCCCCCCATATAATCATCCCCACTGTACATTTTCCCTGTATAATCGCACCCACACTGTACATTCCCCCCGTATCATCGTCCCCAACATCCCTCCCTGTACAATCAGTCAGCTGCTCACTGATGGTTTTGCAGATTTGGAACTAAGTTCTGTGGAAACTCAGCAGTTGGGGGCACATCTGTTGAGAGTCAGGAGTTAAAGTTTTATCTCTGGTTTGACTCGATGGAACCTCACTCCACTGCGTGTCACTTCTGAAGTTTATTTTATGCTCAATGTCTAATTATTCCCACTGTATAGTTACTCCTGTACTATGAATATTCCAACTATTTGTTCGCTTCACACTCTGCCATCACACCCACTGGGTAATCAGCTGCACTGCAGAGAGAACAATCTCTCCTCACTGTGCTCCAAATATATTCTCGCCTGGTCTCGATATAATTACAGTGAGATATTGTGACTGTGAAACACCAGCCCTCCAGGAATAAAGGATACCACACCACCTGCTGCATTCCTTTCTTGCTGTCCCTGCACATTAACTTTCAGTAACTCCCGAGTGCATTGGAAATTCCACACTTCCCACTATTCCCCTCGGTATTTTGCTAAGGCCCTGTATTTGTGATTTTCCTGTCAGAGTGGGTAACCTCCCAATTCCCCACGTTGCTCACTCACTGAGCCACACCAAACCCCCTCCACATGTCTTCTGATCCTCCTCTCACCTTGCACTCCCCCCTCATTTTGAGTTTTCTACAAATGTGCAAAAATTACATTGAATCCCGCATCAAAGTGATGGATACAGATAACTGGGTCCCCAGCGCTAATCCCGGTGGTACTTGAATCATCCCGGCCAGCCATCTGAAAAGTTGTGAATCAAGAGAGTTCTCTCTCGGAGAGGAGAGTGAGTATTTCTCACTGTACAGATTGAAGGCTGGGATCGACAGGTTGTTGACCTAATGCAATGGAAGGACGGGGAATGGGTCAGGAACTGTAGGTGACACCAGAATGACTGAAACTTGGAGAGATGGGGAATGGGCCAGGAACTCTAGGTGATAGCAGTATGAATGAATTCGGGAGTACTGGGGAATGGGCCAGGAACTATAGGTGACAGGATTATGACTGAAACTTCAAGGGATGGGGAATGATTCACAAACTGTAGGTGACACGAGTACGACTGAAACTTGGAGGAATCGGGAATGGGCCAGGAACTGTCTTGAAGGGATGGGGAATGGGCCAGGAACTGTAGTGACTCCAGTGTGAATGAATCTTGGAGGGATGCAGAATGGGCCAGGAACTGGAGATGACACAAGTAAGACTGAAATTTGGAGAGATGGGTAAAGGACCAGGAAGTGTAGGTGAAAACAGTATGACTGAAACTTGGAGGGATGGGGAATGGGCCGGGAACTGTAGGTGACACGAAAATAACTGAATCGTGGAGGGATGGGGAATAGGCCAGGACCAGTAGGTGACATGAGTGTGACTGAATTTGGGAGTGATGAGGAATGGCTCAGGAACTGTAAGTGAAACCAGTCTGGCTGAATCTTGGAGGAATGGGGAATGGGCCAGGAACTATACGTGACCCCAGTATGACTGAATCTTGGAGGAATGGGGAATGATTCACAAACTGTAGGTGACACCAGTACGACTAAATTTTAGAGGGATGGGGAATCGGCCAGGAACGATTGGTAATATCTGTATGACTGAAACTTGGAGCAATCGGGAATGGGCCAGGAACTGTCTGTGTCTCCAGTATGACTGAATCTTGGGGTGATGGGAAATGGTCCAGGAACTGTCGATGACACCAGTTTGACTGAATCTTGTAGGGATCGGAAATGGGCCAGGAACTGTACGTGAAACCAGTATGCCTTAATTTTGGGGTGATGGGGTGCTTTGGGCCAGGAAGTGTAGGTGAAAACAGTATGGCTAAAGCTTGGAGGGATGGAGAATGGGTCAGGAACTGTTAGTTACACCATTATGTCTGAATTTTCTAGGGATTGGGAATGGTCCAGGAACTGTAGGCGACACCTGTATGACTTAATCTTGGAGAAATGGGCAATGGGCCAGGAACTGTAGGCGACACCAGTATGATTACTATCTCAATGGAGTCGTTAGGTGAAGGGGAAATACAACGAGATCTGGGTGCCCTTGTACATCAGTCAATGAAAGCAAGCATGCAGGTACAGCAGGTAGTGAAGAAAGCTAATAGCATGCTGGCCTTCATCACAAGAGGAATTGAGTACAGGAGCAAAGAGGTCCTTCTGCAGCCGTAAGGGCCCTGGTGAGACCATACCTGGAGTGTTGTGTGCAGTTTTGGTCTCCAAATTTGAGGAAGGACATTCTTGCTATTGAGGGAGTGCAGCGTAGGTTCACAAGGTCAATTCACGGAATGGCAGGACTATCATATGTTGAAAGATTGGAGCGACTGGGCTTGCATACACTTGAGTTTAGGAGGATGAGAGGGGATCTGATTGAGGCGTATAAGATTATTAAGGGATTGGACACCCTGGAGGCAGGAAGCATGTTTCCGCTGATGGGTAAGTCCAGGACCAGAGGACACAGTTTAAAAATAAGGGGTAGGCCATTTAGAACAGAGTTGAGGAAAAATTTCTTCACCCAGAGAGTGGTGGATATATGGAATGCTCTGCCCTAGAAGGCAATGGAGGCCAACTCTCTGGATACTTTCAAGAAAGGGATAGACAGAGCTCTTAAAGATAGTGGAATCAAGGGTTATGGGGATAAGGCAGGAACAGGATACTGATTGTGGATGATCAGCCATGATCGTAATGAATGGTGGTGCTGGCTCGAAGAGCTGAATGGCCTACTCCAGCACCTATTGTCTATTGTCTATTGTCTATTGTCTATTCTCTATTGTCTATTGACTGAATCTTGTAGGGATGGGTAATGGTCCAGGAACTGTAGGTGACTCCAGTATGACGGAATCATGGAGAGATTGGGAATTGGTCATGAAATGTAGGTGACACGAGCGTGACTGAATCTCGCAGGGATGGGGAATGGGCCAGGAACTGTAGGTGACACCAGTGTGACTGCACCTGGGAATTTTGGGGAATGGGCCAAGTGCTGTAGGTGTCACCAGTGTGACAGAAGCATGGAGGGATGGGGAATGGTTCATGAAATGGAGGCGATACAACTATGACTGAAACTTGGACAGATGGGGAATGGGCCAGGAACTCGATGTGATACCAGTATCACTGAAACTTCGAGGGATTGGGAATGGGCCAGGAAGTGTAGGTGAAAACAGTATGACTGAATCCAGGAGGGATGGGTAATGGGCCAGAACTGTTTCTCAAACCAGTATGCCTTAATCTAGGAGTGATGGGGTTTGGGCCAGGAACTGTAGATAGAACAAACATAGAACGTAGAACAATACAGCCCAGAACAGACCCTTCGGCCCTCGATGTTGCGCCGACCTGTGAACTAATCTAAGCCCCTCCCTTACACTATCCCATTATTATCCATATGCTTATCCAAGGCCTGTTTAAATGCCCCTAATGTGGCTGAGTTAATTACATTGGCAGGCAGGGCGTTCCACGCCCTTACTACTCTCTGAGTAAAGAACCTCCCTCTGACATCGGTCTTAAATCTATCACCCCTCAATTTGTAGCTATGCCCCTTGTACAAGCTGACGTCATCATCCTCGAAAAAAGACTCTCACTGTGCACCCTATCTAATCCTCTGATCATCTTGTATGTCTCTATTAAATCCCCTCTTAGCCTCCTTCTCTCCAATGAGAACAGACCCAAGCCCCTCAGCCTTTCTTCATAAGGCCTTCGCTCCAGACCAGGCAACATCCTGGTAAATCTCCTCTGCACCTTTTCCAATGCTTCTACATCCTTCCTGTAATGGGAACGACCAGAACTGCACGCAATATTTCAAATGAGGCCGCACTAGCGTTTTGTAGCATGACACCACGGCTCCGGAACTCAATCCCTCTACCAATAAAACCTAACACACCGTAAGCCTTCTTAACAGCACTATCAACCCGGGTGGCAACTTTCGGGGATCTATGTACATGGACACCAAGATCCCTCTGCACATCCACACTACCAAGAATCTTTCCACTGACCCAGTATTCTGCCTTACTATTATTCTTCCCAAAGCGAATCTCCTCACATTTATCTGAATTAACCTCCATTTGCCATCTTTCAGCCCAATTCTGCAGTTTATCCAAGTCTCCCTGTAACCTGCAACATTCTTCCACACTGTCCACCACTCCACCGACTTTAGTGTCATCTGCAAACTTACTAACCCATCCACCTATGCCTGCGTCCAAGTCATTTATAAAAATGACAAACAGCAGTGGTCCCTAAACAGGTCCTTGAGGCACACCACGCGTAACCGGACTCCAGGCTGAATATTTTCCATCAACCACCACTCGTTACCATCTTACAGAAAGCTAGTTTCTAATCCAAACTGCTAAATCTCCCTCAATCCTGTGCCTCTGTATTTTCTCCAATAGCCTACCATGTGGAGCCTTATCAAAGGCTTTACTGAGGTCCATGTACACCACGTCAACTGCCCTTCCCTCATCCACATGCTTGGTCACCTTCTCAAAAAACTCAGTGAGGTTTTTGAGACAAGACCTGGCCTTGACAAATCCATGCTGACTATCTCCAATCAAATTGTTGCTTGCGAGATGATTAAAAATCCTATACCGAGATGACACTAGTATCTCAGAATCTTGGAGGGATGGGAAATGGCCCAGGAACTGTAGGTGACACCAGTATAACTGAATCTTGGAGGGATGGGGAATGCTGGCTCCCTGTGAGATTGTTTCAGCTCGTCCCACACTGCTGGCCCTGCACAAGTTCTTCTCTTCACCTGTTTGAGCATTTTCCTGTTGGAAATGTCAGCTACATCTATTGCCTCCAGACTCAGAGGAGTTGGATTCCAGCTACAAACCATTTCCCCCTTATCCCCGAGAGAGGAGTGAAACTGTGGAACTAAGTCCCACGGTGGCACGGGGGAATGTGGGTCTCACTCCCACAGGGAGCCGGGAGGGGAATGTGGGACTCACTCCAACAGGGAAGAGGGAGGGGAGAATATTGTGGATAGATTTTTGGGGAAGCTGGATAAAATGATGATGGAAGGGGACTGGGTGGCCTGTATGTGTGCTGTTGTATTTTTCCCTATTCCTGTCTGTGTCGGCTGTACAGAATGAACTAGACTCAGTTCTCTAATAGACTTTGCAGTCGTGTATTACATCAGATTTTCTTGCCTTGGTTTAGGGTCTCCCAGGTTCTGCTGGTCTGACTGGCCCTCCAGGTCCACAAGGTGATCCAGGTCAGAGGGTAAGTTACAAATCAAATTGAAGTCAACAAGTGAAAGTGTTGTCTTGAAATTATTAGGCTAGGATTGATCTTTTTCTAATTTTGAAGCCTTGATATTTTTTAAGAAAAATAAAAGTTGATGTCATGAGGAAGTAAATTTCTTCCTGAAGGTCCTGTTTGAATTTTGACATAATTTCACTATTGAGGTTTAAAACCCGCAAAGTGTGGAACGTGCAAACACCCCTTGGTGAAAACAGAACCTCTTCAAAACTCCCAGCTGAAGAATAATCAAGACCGAGGTCACTTTAAGAGAACCTCAGTTTTGAGGGATTTCTGACAGAGTGACTCCTTCACACAGAGACTGTGAGGGTCGGAGAGAGGGAATCTTCAGGATGGTCACGTGCGCGCCAGTCCTGCTGCATACACTCACCGTTGATGTTGATGCACATGAAAGAAAATTATTCAGGGTTCACTGGAGGATCGCTTTACTGTTGATTGAGGGAGAGAGAGAAAAAGAAGGAATTCTTTGACTTATATTTCCATACTACGTTCACACAAACCAGATGTTTGAAGGTTATTAAAATGCACAGTCAGAAACATTCCTCGCTGGCAGAATGCTACACTTTTGCAGATGGCATTCCAGCCTGTCAGAATTGCCCAGAATTTAACGTTTGTCAAAGATTATTTGCTTTCCTTTCACGTTAAACCCAGAATGTCAACATGACTCACAGATCACAGATTCCTACTGTACAGCGCTCAGTCTGTGCTCCCGGTTCAACAACTTGCTGTGAACCAGAGTTTTATATCCAGTTCTATCACAGGAAATGACCATTAAATCCACTGCAAACACATCGCTTCAAACACCAATTTGACCATTTATTTGGTGATCAATAAGTATTGGTTCATGATACAGAATGGCTGCCTACTCCGAGCTGATGAATCTCAAATTCTGAAAAAGAGACAATTTGCATTTGTAAAACTCAATTCACAATGTCAGCAATTCGAAAGCAATTTACACCCGGTCAAACATGTGAAAACAGAGATATCTATTCTAATGAAGCAAACACATACAGTCAATTTTCACACAGCAAAGGGCACATATTTGGGAGGACATAGCAGAAGTATGCCAGCAAATCACAATAGAGCAACTGGAAAGATTTATATCAATTCCAGGACGCAGACAGAATAATAGATTTAAAACAAATTGAAACATGGGACATCAAACTGTGCAGCATTCACATAGCACTGACCGTCTGACAGTGCGGCACTCCCTCAGCACTGACCCTCTGACAGTGCGGCACTCCCTCAGTACTGACCCTCCGACAGTGCGGCACTCCCTCAGTACTGACCCTCCGACAGTGCGGCGCTCCCTCAGTGCTGACCCTCTGACAGTGCCCACTCCCTCAGTACTGACCCTCTGACAGTGCGGCACTCCCTCAGTACTGACCCTCCGACAGTGCGGCACTCCCTCAGTGCTGACCCTCTGACAGTGCCCACTCCCTCAGTACTGACCCTCCAACAGTGCGGCACTCCTTCAGTACTGACCCTCTGACAGTGCGGCACTCCCTCAGTACTGACCCTCTGACAGTGCGGCACTCCCTCAGTGCTGACCCTCTGACAGTGCCCACTCCCTCAGTACTGACCCTCTGACAGTGCGGCACTCCCTCAGCACTGACACTGCCAACAGTGCGGCACTCCCTCAGCACTGACCCTCTGACAGTGCGGCACTCCCTCAGTACTGACCCTCTGACAGTGCGGCACTCCCTCAGTACTGACCCTCCGACAGTGTGACACTCCCTCAGCACTGAGCCTCTGACAGTGCGGCACTCCCTCAGTACTGACCCTCCGACAGTGCGACACTCCCTCAGTACTGACCCTCTGACAGTGCGGCGCTCCTTCAGTACTGACCCTCTGACAGTGCAGCACTCCCTCAGTACTGAACCCTCCGACAGTGCGACACTCCCTCAGTACTGACCCTCCGACAGTGTGACACTCCCTCAGTACTGACCCTCTGACAGTGCGGCGCTCCCTCAGTACTGACTGTCCGACAGTGCCCACTCCCTCAGCACTGACCCTCTGACAGTGCGGCACTCCCTCAGTACTGACCCTCTGACAGTGCAGCACTCCCTCAGTACTGACCCTCCGACAGTGTGACACTCCCTCTGTACTGACCCTCTGACAGTGCAGCGCTCCTTCAGTACTGACCCTCTGACAGTGCGGCACTCCCTCAGTACTGACCCTCCGACAGTGCGACACTCCCTCAGTACTGACCCTCCGACAGTGTGACACTCCCTCAGTACTGACCCTCTGACCATGCTGCACTCCCTCAGCACTGACCCTCTGACAGTGTGGCACTCTCCGACCTCCTTTGTAGTGACTGTATTTACGTGGTGAGTCCAGTTGAGTTTCAGGTCAATAATAACACCCAGGATGTTGATAGTGGGGGACCCAGTGATGGTAACACCATTGAATGTCAAGGGGCAGTGGTTAGATTGTCTCTTATTGGTGATGGTCACAGCCTGGCATTTGTGTGGCGCGAATGTCACTTGCCACTTTTCAGCCCAAACCTGGATATTGTTTAGATCTTGTTGTGTGTGAACATGGACAGCTTCAGTATCTGAGGAGTCCCGAATGTTGCTGAACATTGTGCAGTCATCAGTGAACATCCCCACTTCTGACCTTATGATGGAGGGAAGGTCATTGATGAAGCAGCTTGAAGGTGGCTGGGCAATGGAGACTCCCCTGAGGGACTCCTGCAGAGATGCCCTGGAGCTGAGATGTGCTGGTGCCGGTGTCGGACTGGAGTGGGCAAGGCCAGAAGCCACACAGCAGCAAGTTATCGTCCAACAGGTTCATTTGAATTCACAAATTTTCAGAGCATTGCTCCTCCATCCAGTGAAATGAATGAACTTGCATAGGCGCAGAACATGTAAACAGAGACCTCACTGGATTTGTCCTGCTTTTTGCGGACAGGACACACCTGGGCAATATTCCACATTGTCGGGTAAATGCCAGCATTGTAACTGTACTGGAACAGCTTGGCTAGGGGGAGCGGCATGCTCTGGAGCACATCTCTTCAGTACTATTGCTGGAATGTTGTCAGGGCCTGTAGCTTTTGCAGTATCCCGTGTCTCCAACCGCTTCTTGGTATCACGTAGAGCAAGTTAAATTATCTGAAGACTGGCATCAATCCCACTGGGAACCACTGGAGGAGGTCAAGATTCATAATCCAATCAGAATGATGCTGGGGATGAAGAGCTAGTTATATGAAGAGTGGTTGAGGACTCTGAGTCTGTAGTCAATGAAGTTTCGAAGGATGAGGGTGAAATCTGATTGAAACTTATTGAATACTGAAAGATCTGGGTAGAGTGGCCATGGAAAAGATGATTCCATCTTTAGGTGATACTGGGACCTGAGGGCACAGGCTCAGAGTGAAGGGATGACCCTTTAGAACTGAGGTGACAAGGAATGCGTTCAGCTGGACGGTGGTAATTCTGTGAAACTCATTGCCTCAGAGGTTGGTGGTGGCTAAGTCGCCCAGTGTATTAAAATCAGAGATAAATAGGTTCTTGCTTAGTAAGGGGATCAAGGGTTAAGGGGAGAAGGCAGGAGAATGGCATTGTGTAACTCATCAGCTGTGAGCTATGGTGAAGCAGCCTCAATGGGCTGAATGGCCTAATTCTGCTGCTCTATCCTTTTGTCTTATGGTCAATTTCAGATGAAGGTTGCTGTGAATGCTTCAGCCCTATCTGTTGCACTGATGTGCTGGGCTCTTCCATCATTGAGGATGGGGATATTTGCGGAGCCTCCTCCCCCAGTGAGATGTTTAATTATCCACCACCATTTACCACTGGATGTGGCAGGACTGCAGAGCTTAGATCTGATCCGTTGGTTGTGGGATCACTTAGCTCTGTCTATCACTTGCTGCTTTCACTGTTTGATGAGCAAGTAGTCCTGTTTGGTGGCTTCACCAGGTTGGAACCTCATCTTCAGGAATGCCTGGTGCTGCTCCTGGCATGTCCTCCTGCACTCTCCATTGAACCAGGGTTGATCTCCTGCCCTGATGGTCGTGGTTGAGTGGGGGTTATGCTGGGCCATGAGGTTACACAATGATACCTGAGTACAATTCTGCTGCTGTCGATGGCCCACAGCGCCTCGTGGATGCTCAGTCTCGAATTGCTAGATCTGTGTGAAATCTGGCCCATTGAGCACTTTGATAGTGCCACACAACACGGTGGAGGTTGTTCTCAATGTGAAGGCGGGACTTTGTCTCCACAAGGACAATGCAATGGTCACTCTTACCGATACGGTCATGGACAGATACATCTGCAGTTGGCAGATTGGTAAGGATGAGGTCAAGTATGTTTTTCCCTCTTGTTGGTTCCCTCACCACCTGCTGCAGACCCAGTCTCGCAGCTCTGTCCTTTAGGACCCGACCAGCTCGATCAGTAGTAATGCTGCCGAGCCACTCTTGGTGGTGGGCATTGAAACCCCCCTCCCAGAGAACATTTTCTGTCCTTGCCATCCTCAGTGATTCCTCTAGGTGTTGTTCAGCATGGAGGAGTACTGGCTCATCACCTGAGGGAGGACAGTGAGTGGTAATCAGCAGGAGGTTTCCTTGTCCATGTTTAACCTGAAGCCATGAGACTCCATGGGGTCTGGAATCGATGTTGAGGACTTCTGTAACAACACTTTCCCAACTGTATCCCACTGTACCACCTCCTCTGCTGGGCCTGCCAGGCCAGTGGGACAGGACATACCCAGGGATGGTGCTGGTGGGGTCAGGGATGTTGTCTGTAAGGTATGATTCTGTGAGTATGACTGTGTCAGGCAGTTCTCCCAATGGTGGAATTAACCCCCAGGTGTTAGTGAGGAGGAGAGTGCAGGGTCGACAGGGCTGTTCCTGCCGTTGACTTTTCCAGTGCCTGGTCAATGCTCAGCGGCCTTTCCAGTTCCCGCGCTTTTCCGGGTATTTTGATTACTTGATGCAATGAAGTGCCTTTCCCAGGCCATTTCAGAGACCAGTCAAAACGAACCACGTTGCTGTGGGTCTGGAGTCACGTGTCGGCCAGACCAGGTGAGGGTGGCAGATTTCCTTCCCCGAAGGACATTAATGAACCAGATGGGGCTTAGACTCTAACATTGATTATATTACCATTCTAGTGTCTGCCGTGATGAGATTTGATCCTGTTCACCAAGATCAGTACCTGGTCTCTGGGTTACTCTCTCACTGACAATACCCACTGCGCTATCACCTCCCCTCACTGTGTGAATGGTCCCCACTTTGTCACTGACTCTGTAACAGGGCTAACACTTCCACAGTATTTACTGTGAAACATATAGTCAGATCCTCGGGAGATTTGGGCGCTGTATACATACAGACAGTTTTATTTTTCAGAGAGTGATCTGATGGAGTTGAGGGGAAATTGAACATGAGACAGTCGGCTGGATTCGATTGCCCTGAGCAACAGGCAGGAGTGTGTGAGCTGTAACTGAGGGAGGGTGAAGGTGTCACTTTGAAGACACTGTTTGATTGAATGATCACCAGATGCAGAGTGAAGCCCCCATGGCGAGAGAAAAGTGAATTTTCATATTCGACAGGAATGCAGGAATGTTGGAAATTATGTAGCCAGTTCCCTGAGGGCATAGATTTTCTGCTGTTCCCTCCCTCCCCCACTCTCAGCCCCTGATACTACTCGCTGCATTAAACCCACCTGAAAAATGGATTAAATGTCTCTCTCTCTCTCTCACAGGGTCCACCCGGACGATCTGGCCTTCCTGGAGCAGATGGATTGCCTGGTCCTCCAGGTACAATGCTCATGTTACCGGTATGTTTCACATTCTCTCTCTGGCCACCTGCCACATTTGCTTCTCAATTTGGTTCAGACTTCAGTGGAACTGTAAATTCAAGCAGGAATCATGCAATCCAACAGCACAGAATGATGCCATTTAGCCCATCAAACCTATGCTAGAACTTTGAAAAAACTATTCAAAGTAGGTCCCCTTTCCCAGCATTGCCCCAACTCCCTTTTGAAAGTGATGATTCAATCTGCTCCTCCTGCACTTGTTCAAAACCCAACAACTCACTGTGTGAAACAACCTCCCTCACCTCCCCTTCTGGGGATTTTCCCTGCTTGCCTTCAATCTCTCTCCCTCTGCTCACTGACTGTCCTGCCCCTGGAAACACTTCCTCCTCATTTACTCGATCAGACTCTCTTTGTGAATTTGAACACCTTGATTAAATCTCCCTGAACTTTCTCTGCTCTAAGGAGAACAATCCCAGCTCCTCCAGTCTCTCCACATTCACTGAAGTCCATCATCCCTGCTCCGGTTCCAGTAAATCTCCTCCACACCCTCTCCAAGCTACTGACGTCCTTCCTAAAGATCAAGGTCCACAAGTGAACTCGATCCTCCTGCTGAGACAATTCCTGCTCCTCTGATGCTGCTTGGCCTGCTGTGTTCATCCAGCTCTACACCTTGTTATCTCAGATTCTCCAGCATCAGCAGTTCCTATTATCTCTAGCATAGGTCCTGAATGTGTTTCTCTTATTTAAACCTGTGCATCCACAGTAATGTGGATGAGGGGAGTGAATGCACTTTGGATAAATTTATAGGCAACACCGAAATAGTTCAGAAAACATATCGTGAAGAAAATACAGTGTCATTTTAATCTCAGTCCAGCAGAGCGTTGAAACCACCCCAGTGTATTACTGCTATTAGATTACGGATGAGGAGAGGGCAGCGCTAATCATTTATAAACTGACCCATTACAAACTATACCCAGATCTCCAGGTTTTAATAAAAACTGGCAGGAGTCTGGCTCAAAGACTAAAGCCAATCTGGGAAAACTCTGGGACAGGACTCCGGGGACTAGAAATGAGGGGTGTGTGTTTTACACAGTGAGTTGTCGGAGTCTGGAATGTGATCAGAGATAATGGGAACTGCAGATCACAGATCTCTGATGAAGAGTCTAGGCCCAAAACATCAGCCTTTGTGCTCCCGAGATGCTGCTTGGCCTGCTGTGTTCATCCAGCTTCACACTTTGTTATCTTGGAGTCTGGAATGTGCTGCCTGAAAGACGGGGTGGGGGCAGATTCAATCATTTTCAAACAGGGAATCAGGTAAGTACTGAAATAGAGAAATGTTTTCATGGAAGTCAGGAAGCAGGAATTGTCCTTTCAAAGAAACAGCATGGGTAAAAAGGGCCAAATAGCCTGTGTTATTTGAGGGTCCTCTTGCTGCTGAGCCACAGTTTGACTGATGGAGAATGGATGGACACATTGATCTCAGATAGTTGCGGGAAAGTGAGGATGGGTTTGTGTAAAGTGTTGGAGTGGACCCAGAACAGCCTTTCAAATCAGGTTTTATTTGTGGTCTTATATCAATCATGTTACATAATCGTTTGGAAGCATGGTTTGTGTGGAATGAACAATTAAGAACATTACCACCGTACCCTGGACCTCAGATTGAAAGCACAGCATGTGAACCCCTGTGAGCTGACAGTGGCTATTCAGCCTTGTCTATGTTATACATTAATCCTGTCCCACTGCCCCATGCTCCCTGCTTATTCACTGTTATTGCTTTTTGGAATATCTCACTCCCTCCATCCCCACCGACCACACAGCACCGGATTTCACAGAGAAAGTGAGCAATGACTGGAGTAAATCTTAAGGAGTGTGACAGGGATTTGGTTGTATCCCAATGCCAATGTTAATCTCTCACCCATCCAACTTTACATCTGCAAACCTCTGCATCTCTCACAGAGTAGAGAAGGCATGCATAAAGCATAGGGAGAGATTGTTTCCCGGTTAACTAGACCTGAGGACTGGCACTCAGCCAGAACGAGCTGACCAGGAGTCCTTCACTGCCCACTGCTGAGTTTGCAGATGGTCACTGGGCCTGTTAGGCCCGATAAACACACCTTCCTCAGCCTCAGCTAGCAAGTTCCCTGAGGGGGATTCAATCCAGAGTTTCAGGTCCTGGGACAGGGGTCTTCCCCACTGAGGCTCAGGAACCCTATCACTCCAGAAATCCCTGTGGATAAACAGACAGTGCTGGGCCACCAGGTTTGAGACTGGCATTGGGAGGGTGAAATGGGTTAAAAATGCCTTTCAGTCAGAGAAACAGGAGGCCATTCAGCCCAAACAATCAGGTGGTGACTCAGTTCTACCATTTTTCCCATTTCCCCTGAAATTGCTGCGTCTCCTTTTCAAACCAGAGTGAGAAACTCCATCAACCCAACTTGATCCTGCCAGCTTCACCCTCCCATTGGTCTGGCAGCTGCTTTCGGGCGAGACCGCATGCTACAGCTGCTCATTTTGAAGAAATACAGCCTCATTTCAACCTGATTTGAAGATTTAGCCTGTTTCCTCGATATTTGTCCAATCACTGGGAGTGGTTTCTCTCTGTAGTGTGAGTGTGCAATGTTTTTGTTGTGGTTTTTCGCAGCTCCCTGAGTTAGTTTTAATGGTTAACAAAAGTGCAATGAATGGTGGCTGATGGGAGAATGAGTGCTGACCTCCTGGCAGATTGGCCACGTGAATAGCTTCAGGCTAGAGTAAATGTCAGTTTGCGTTTTCCCACGTGTGCAGTTTGAGGTGATTGTGTGTTTGCGTTGTGTGCAGTTCCGGTACGGATCGAGTGGGGAGAAGGGTCCGGTGATATCAGCTCAGGAAGCCCAGGCTCAGGCGATTCTACAGCAAGCCAGGGTAAGGCATGACTCGAGGCCTCAGCAGGGCAAGCTCTGCCATCCCTGTCCCCACTTAAACAACCTGTCTCTACCTCTCCCTCTCTCCTTCTCTCTTTTTCATGCTCTCCATCACTTTCACACACTCTCATTCTCTCTCTCTCTCTCACTCTGCCACTGCTGAAACATTTACTTTCTCCGTCTGACTGACTACAACTCCCCCGGTCTCCCTCAGACACTCTCTATCTCTTTATCTCTCCCTCAGACCCTCTCTAACTCTCCCTGTCTCCCTCAGGCCCTCTCTAATGCACTTTCTCTCCCTCACACTTTCTCTATCTCTCCCTCAGATCCTCTTTAACTCTCCCTCAATATCTCCAACACTCTCCATTTCTCCCTTTCACCCCCAGACCATCTCTAACTCTCCCTCACCCCCTCAGACCCTCTCAATCTCTCCCTCACTCCCTCAGGCCCTCACTAACTCTCTCTCACTCCCTCAGACACTCTCTAACTCTCCCTTGCTCCCTCAGAGCCTCTCTAAATCTCTCCCATTCCAGTCAGACCCTCTTTAACTCTGCCTCGCTCCCTCAGAAACTCACTAACTCTGCCTCACTCCCTCAGACCCTCACTAACTCCCCCTCACTCCCTCAGACCCTCTCTAACTCTCCCTCACTCCCTCAGAACTTCTCTAACTCTCTCTCACTCCCTGAGACCCTCTCTAACTCTCCCTCGCCCCCTCAGACCCTCTCTATCTCTCCCCTGCCCCTCAGACCCTCTCTAACCCTCCCTCACTCCCTCAGACCCTCTCTAATTCTCCTTCACTGCCTCAGACCCTCTCTAACTCTCCCTCACTCCCTCAGACCCTCTCAAACTCTCCCTCACTCCCTCAGACACTCTCTAACTCTCCCTTGCCCCTCAGACCCTCTCTAACTCTCCCTCACTCCCTCAGACCCTCTCTAACTCTCCCTTGCCCCTCAGACCCTCTCTAACTCTCCCTCACCCCCTCAGAACCTATCTAACTCTCTCACACTCCCTGGGACCCTCTCTAACTCTGCCTCGCTCCCTCAGACCCTCTCTAACTCTCTCTCACTCCCTAAGACCCTCTCTAACTCTGCCTCGCTCCCTCAGACCCTCTCTAACTCTCCCTTGCCCCCTCAGACCGTCTCTAACTCTCCCCTGCCCCTCAGACCATCTCTACCTCTCCCCTGCCCCTCAGGCCCTCTCTAACACTCCCCTGCCCCTCAGACTCTCTCTAACTCTCCCCTGCCTCCTCAGACCCTCTCTAACTCTCCCCTGCCCCCACAGACCCTCTCTAACTCTCCCCTGCCCCCACAGACCCTCACTAACTCTCCCCTGCCCCTCAGACTCTCTCTAACTCTCCCCTGCCCCCTCAGACCCTCTCTAACTCTCCCCTGCCCCCACAGACCTTCACTAACTCTCCCCTGCCCCTCAGGCTCTCTCTAACTCTCCCCTGCCCCTCAGACTCTCTCTAACTCTCCCCTGCCCCCTCAGACCTCTCTAACTCTCCCCTGCCCCTACAGACCCTCTCTAACTCTCCCCGCCCGCACAGACTCTCTCAAACTCTCCCCTGCCCCGTCAGACCCTCTCTAACTCTCCCCTGCCCCTCAGACTCTCTCTAACTCTCCCCTGCCCCCTCAGACCCTCTCTAACTCTCCCCTGCCCCCGCAGACCCTCACTAACTCTCCCCTGACCCTCAGACCCTCTCTAACTCTCCCCTGCCCCCACAGACCCTCTCTAACTCTCCCCTACCCCCACAGACCCTCACTAACTCTCCCCTGACCCTCAGACCCTCTCTAACTCTCCCCTGCCCCCACAGACCCTCTCTAACTCTCCCCTGCCCCCACAGACCCTCTCTAACTCTCCCCTGCCCCCACAGACCCTCACTAACTCTCCCCTGATCCTCAGACCCTCACTAACTCTCCCCTGCCCCTCAGACTCTCTCAAACTCTCCCCTGCCCCGTCAGACCCTCTCTAACTCTCCCCTGCCCCTCAGACTCTCTCTAACTCTCCCCTGCCCCCTCAGACCCTCTCTAACTCTCCCCTGCCCCCGCAGACCCTCACTAACTCTCCCCTGACCCTCAGACCCTCTCTAACTCTCCCCTGCCCCCACAGACCCTCTCTAACTCTCCCCTACCCCCACAGACCCTCACTAACTCTCCCCTGACCCTCAGACCCTCTCTAACTCTCCCCTGCCCCCACAGACCCTCTCTAACTCTCCCCTGCCCCCACAGACCCTCTCTAACTCTCCCCTGCCCCCACAGACCCTCACTAACTCTCCCCTGATCCTCAGACCCTCACTAACTCTCCCCTGCCCCTCAGACTCTCTCTAACTCTCCCCTGCCCCCACAGAACCTCTCTAACTCTCCCCTGCCCCCTCAGACCCTCTCTAACTCTCCCCTGCCCCCGCAGACCCTCACTAACTCTCCCCTGACCCTCAGACCCTCTCTAACTCTCCCCTGCCCCCACAGACCCTCTCTAACTCTCCCCTACCACCACAGACCCTCACTAACACTCCCCTGCCCCTCAGACTCTCTCTAACTCTCCCCTGCCTCCTCAGACCCTCTCTAACTCTCCCCTGCCCCCACAGACCCTCTCTAACTCTCCCCTGCCCCCACAGACCCTCACTAACTCTCCCCTGCCCCTCAGACTCTCTCTAACTCTCCCCTGCCCCCTCAGACCCTCTCTAACTCTCCCCTGCCCCTACAGACCCTCTCTAACTCTCCCCTGCCCCCACAGACCCTCTCTAACTCACCCCTGCCCCCACAGACCTTCACTAACTCTCCCCTGCCCCTCAGGCTCTCTCTAACTCTCCCCTGCCCCTCAGACTCTCTCTAACTCTCCCCTGCCCCCTCAGACCCTCTCTAACTCTCCCCTGCCCCTACAGACCCTCTCTAACTCTCCCCGCCCGCACAGACTCTCTCAAACTCTCCCCTGCCCCGTCAGACCCTCTCTAACTCTCCCCTGCCCCTCAGACTCTCTCTAACTCTCCCCTGCCCCCTCAGACCCTCTCTAACTCTCCCCTGCCCCCGCAGACCCTCACTAACTCTCCCCTGACCCTCAGACCCTCTCTAACTCTCCCCTGCCCCCACAGACCCTCTCTAACTCTCCCCTACCCCCACAGACCCTCACTAACTCTCCCCTGACCCTCAGACCCTCTCTAACTCTCCCCTGCCCCCACAGACCCTCTCTAACTCTCCCCTGCCCCCACAGACCCTCTCTAACTCTCCCCTGCCCCCACAGACCCTCACTAACTCTCCCCTGATCCTCAGACCCTCACTAACTCTCCCCTGCCCCTCAGACTCTCTCAAACTCTCCCCTGCCCCGTCAGACCCTCTCTAACTCTCCCCTGCCCCTCAGACTCTCTCTAACTCTCCCCTGCCCCCTCAGACCCTCTCTAACTCTCCCCTGCCCCCGCAGACCCTCACTAACTCTCCCCTGACCCTCAGACCCTCTCTAACTCTCCCCTGCCCCCACAGACCCTCTCTAACTCTCCCCTACCCCCACAGACCCTCACTAACTCTCCCCTGACCCTCAGACCCTCTCTAACTCTCCCCTGCCCCCACAGACCCTCTCTAACTCTCCCCTGCCCCCACAGACCCTCTCTAACTCTCCCCTGCCCCCACAGACCCTCACTAACTCTCCCCTGATCCTCAGACCCTCACTAACTCTCCCCTGCCCCTCAGACTCTCTCTAACTCTCCCCTGCCCCCACAGAACCTCTCTAACTCTCCCCTGCCCCGTCAGACCCTCTCTAACTCTCCCCTGCCCCTCAGACCCTCTCTAACTCTCCCCTGCCCCTCAGATTACCCTCATTAATAATATATGTGTGTGCTCTCTCTGCAGATTGCAATGCGAGGCCCAACTGGTCCAATGGGATTGACAGGACGAGCAGGTCCTGTGGTGAGTGATGGGTTTGATTGGTTTCACTCTCTGTCACATGTTGTATCTGTGCGTGACCTGGTTCCCATGTGACTGGAACAGATCTGATCCGGGACAGGTCCTGCAGCCACGTCCCGCTTGGGATCCTGAACCACTCAGCGATCGACAGGATCCGCGCAATGCAAATGGGGCAGATGGGTTCATGGGGGATGGGTGGTCAGGGTGGTGGGGTGGTGTGGTGAGGAGGGGCTTTGTTTGTGAACCGAGGGTGGTGGTGGGCAGTGGGAGGCAGCTTTCAGAGAGGCCAGCTGGAGGAGCTAAAAATGAAGGAATTCCTGCACTTGGTCAAAGCCAGAATTCTGAATGGAATAGTACCATTTCAAAGGAGACATCTCCGACAGTGCGGCACTCCCTCAGCACTGACCCTCTGACAGTGCGGCACTCCCTCAGTACTGACCCTCTGACAGTGCGACACTCCCTCAGTACTGTGCCTCTGACAGTGCGGCTCTCCCTCAGTACTGACCCTCCGACAGTGCGGCACTCTCTCAATACTGACCCTCTGACAGTGCGACACTCCCTCAGTACTGACCCTCTGACAGTGCAGCACTCCCTCAGTACTGACCCTCTGACAGTGCGGCACTCCCTCAGTACTGACCCTCCGACAGTGCGGCAGTCCCTCAGCGCTGACCCTACAGCAGTGCGGCACTCCCTCAGCACTGACCCTCTGACAGTGCGGCACTCCCTCAGTACTGACCCTCTGACAGTGCGGCACTCCCTCAGTACTGACCCTCCGACAGTGCGGCACTCTCTCAATACTGACCCTCTGACAGTGCGGCACTCCGTCAGTACTGACCCTCTGACAGTGCAGCACTACCTCAGCGCTGACCCTCCGGCAGTGCGGCAGTCCCTCAGCGCTGACCCTACAGCAGTGCGGCACTCCCTCAGCACTGACCCTCTGACAGTGCGGCACTCCCTCAGTACTGACCCTCTGACAGTGTGACACTCCCTCAGTACTGACCCTCTGACAGTGCGGCATTCCCTCAGTACTGACCTTCCGACAGTGCGGCACTCCCTCAGCACTGACCCTCTGACAGTGCGACACTCCCTCAGCACTGACCCTCTGACAGTGCAGCACTCCCTCAGCGCTGACCCTACAGCAGTGCGGCACTCCCTCAGCACTGACCCTCTGACAGTGCGGCTCTCCCTCAGTACTGACCCTCTGACAGTGCGGCACTCCCTCAGTACTGACCCTCTGACAGTGCGGCACTCCCTCAGTACTGACCCTCCGACAGTGCGGCACTCCCTCAGTACTGACCCTCCGACAGTGCGGCACTCCGTCAGTACTGACCCTCCGACAGTGCGGCACTCCCTCAATACTGACCCTCTGACAGTGCGGCACTCCGTCAGTACTGACCCTCTGACAGTGCAGCACTACCTCAGCGCTGACCCTCCGGCAGTGCGGCAGTCCCTCAGCGCTGACCCTACAGCAGTGCGGCACTCCCTCAGCACTGACCCTCTGAGAGTGCGGCACTTCCTCAGTCCTGACCCTCTGACAGTGAGGCATTCCCTCAGCACTGACCCTCTGACAGTGCGGCACTCCCTCAGTACTGACCCACCGACAGTGCGGCACTCCCTAAGTACTGACCCTCTGACAGTGCGGCACTCCCTCAGTACCGACCCTCTCACAGTGCGGCACTCCATCAGATGGCCTGAAATATATTGAATGGGTGAGTCTGATGAAGGGTCTAGGCCCGAAACATCAGCTTTTGTGCTCCTGAGCTGCTGCTGGGCCTGCTGTGTTCATCCAGCCTCACATTTTATTATCTATATATTGAATGGTCTCTGTGAGGTATGAATGTGTTTTTTTGCTGAGTTTGTTTTGGAAGGTAACTGCTGCAAAAACAGTAATTTTGTGTTATGTCTGTGATGGATGGAGCCTGGGATTGTGCTTCTGTGGACCTGTGACCCAGGGCGAGTTGCTACTTGTGTTGGAATTCCCTTCAATGGTGTAACTTTCTATTTGAGCTGGGGACTGGGTCAAAGGGTATTGAAAGCTACACTTCGTTTCAAATCTCATCCTCGTCACCAAACAGTAGCTGGCCTGATCCATTTGGCTGCAAGTTTGTGTGAAGCAGACGAGACGCTGTACTGTGGGATAATCCATTTCCTGCAGCTGCCTGTATTTAGTCTGATTCCTCTGTTTGGCTGATCCTGGAGAGTGGAACTGAGTGGATTGTGTTTCTGTACCCGTGAGGTATTTGATTGCAGTTTATGGTCGGTATATGATGTAGACATCGCCGACTGCACTATATCCTGCAAAGGAACAGGAAATAGTTGGAAATGCATGGAGCACATGGATGAAATCAAACTGCTAGGCAGAGTACGTGCTGAATTTCTGCTCACCCTGTGTGTGCAGCGTCAAACTCCACTCAGTGTCATTCCTCAGAAAATCGTTCAGAACCTTTTAAACTGCCCTTTGGAGTTCAGGCAGAGCATGGTGAAATGTTTGTAATTTACAAAGTTCACAGGTCATGCTGGTGTCAACCATCCACCCCTCTCCACAAAGAGATCTTCATTTTCAGCCCAGGGGTTCTGGGGTCATTCAGCCCATCGAGCCTGTTCTGTGCTTTAGGTCAGATTACCGTGGGTCTATAGACAGGACGCTGTTTCAAATCTGCCCCAATGGGAACAGTGATCAAATTCTGAAGAATTCCAGTTGCCATGAGCCTCAAGTCTTCGGCGGAGAGAGAGAGTTTCAGATTTACTCTCGCTTTGGCCTCATCAACAGGGCCCTGCTCTCACTCCATTGTAAAGTGTAACGTGGAAGCTCAGTATTGGGCAAGGCCGGAGCTCGGTATTGGGCAGTGCTGGAGCTCGGTATTGGGCAAGGCCGGACCTTGGTATTGAGCAGTAATGGAGCTCGGTATTGGGCAGTGCCAGAGCTAGGTATTGGGCAATGCCAGAGCTCGGAATTGGGCAGTAATGGAGCTCGGTATTGGGCAGTAATGGAGCTCGGTATTGGGCAGTAAGGGAGCTCGGTATTGGGCAGTGCCAGAGCTCGGTATTGGGCAGTAAGGGAGCTCGGTATTGGACAGTGCCGGAGCTCGGTATTGAGCAGTGCCGGAACTCGGAATTGGGCAGCGCCGGAGGTCGGTATTCAGCAGTAATGGAGCTCAGTATTGGGCAGTGCTGCAGGTCGGTATTGGGCAGTGCCGGAGCCTGGTATAGGACAGTAAGAGAGCTCGGTATTGGACAGCGCCGCAGGTCGGTATTCGGCGGTGCCGGAGCTTGGTATTGGACTGTAAGGGAGCTCGGTATTGGGCAGTAAGGGAGCTCGGTATTGGGCAGCGCTGGTGCATGGTATTGGGCAGTGCCAGAGCTTGCTATTGGACAGTAAGGGAGCTCGGTATTGGGCAGTAAGGGAGCTCGGTATTGGGCAGTGCCGGAGCTCGGTATTGGGTAGTAAGGGAGCTCGGTATTGGGCATTAATGGAGCTAGGTATTGGGCAGTGCTCGTGTATGGTATTGGGCAGTGCCGGAGCTTGGTATTGGACAGTAATGGAGATCGGTATTGGGCAGTAAGGGAGCTCGGCATTGGGCAGTGCCAGAGCTTGGTATTGGTCAGTGCTGGTGCTCGGTATTGGGCAGTAAGGGAGGTCGGCATTGGGCAGTGCCGGAGCTCGGAATTGGGCAGTAAGGGAGCTCGGTATTGGGCAGTAATGGAGCTTGGTATTGGGCAATAGGGGAGCTCGGCATTGGGCACTGCCGGAGCTCGATATTGGGCAGAAATGGAGCTCAGTATTGGGCAGTGCTGGAGCTCGGTATTGGGCAAGGCCGGAGCTCGGTTTTGGGCTGTAATGGAGCTTGGTATTGGGCAGTGCTGGTGCTCAGTATTGGGCAGTAAGGGAGCTCGGTATTGGGCAGTAAGGGAGCTCGGTATTGGGCAGTAAGTGAGGTCGGTATTGGGCAGTGCTGGTGCACGGTATTGGGCAGTGCCGGAGCTTGGTATTGGACAGTAATGGAGCTCAGTATTGGGCAGTAATGGAGCTCGGTATTGGGCAGTAAGGGAGCTCGGTGTTGGGCAGTGCTGCAGCTCAGTATTGGGCAGTGAGGGAGCTTGGTATTGGGCGGTAAGGGAGCTCGGTATTGGACAGTGCCGGAGCCCATTATTGGCCGGTAAGGGATCTCGGTATTGGGCGGTGCCGGAGCTCGGTATTGGGCAGTAAGGGAGCTCGGTATTGGGCAGTGCCGGAGCTCGGTATTGGGCGGTGTCGGAGCTCGGTATTTGGCAGTATCAGAGCTCAGTATTGGGCAACTAAGGAGCTCAGAATTGGGCAGTAATGGAGCTAGGTATTGGACAGTAAGGGAGCTCGGTATTGGACAGTAATGGAGCTCGGTATTGGGCAGTAAGGGAGGTCGGTATTGGGCAGTAATGGAGCTCGGTATTGGGCAGTAAGGGAGGTCGGTATTGGGCAGTAATGGAGCTCGGTATTGGGCAGTTAAGGAGCTTGGTATTGGGCAGTAATGGATCTCGGTATTGGGCAGTAAGGAAGCTTGGTAATGGGCAGTAAGGGAGGTCGGTATTGGGCAGTAAGGGAGGTCGGTATTGGGCAGTAATGGAGCTCGGTATTGGGCAGTAAGGGAGCTTGGTATTGGGCAATGCCGGAGCTCAGTATTGGGCAGTAATGGAGTCCGGTATTGGACAGTGGTGGTTCTCGGTTTTGGGCAGTATCAGAGCTCGGTATTGGGTAGTAAGGGAGCTCCGTATTGGGCAGTAAGCGAGATCGGTAGTGGGCTGTAAGGGAGCTCGGTATTGGGCAGTAAGCGAGATCGGTTGTGGGCAGTAATGGAGCTCAGTATTGGGCAGTGCTGGAGCTCGGTATTGGGCAAGGACGGAGGTCGGTTTTGGGCTGTAATGGAGCTTGAATTTGGGCAGTGCTGGTGCTCAGTATTGGGCAGTAATGGAGCTCGGTATTGGGCAGTGCCGGAGCTTGGTATTGGGCAGTAAGGGAGCTCGGTATTGGGCAGTAGGTGAGGTCAGTATTGGGCAGTAATGGAGCTCGGTATTGGGCAGTAAGGGAGCTTGGTATTGGGCAATGCCGGAGCTCAGTATTGGGCAGTAAGGGAGGTCGGTATTGGGCACTGCCGGAGATGGGTACTGGGCAGTAACGGAGCTCATTATTGGGCAGTAATGGAGTCCGGTATTGGACAGTGGTGGTTCTCGGTTTTGGGCAGTATCAGAGCTCGGTATTGGGTAGTAAGGGAGCTCAGTATTGGGCAGTAAGCGAGATTGGTAGTGGGCAGTAATGGAGCTCAGTATTGGGCAGTGCTGGAGCTCGGTATTGGGCAAGGACGGAGGTCGGTTTTGGGCTGTAATGGAGCTTGGTAATGGGCAGTGCTGGTGCTCAGTATTGGGCAGTAATGGAGCTCGGTATTGGGCAGTGCTGGAGCTCAGTATTGGGCAGTAAGGGAGCTCGGTATTGGGCAGTAAGGGAGCTCGGTATTGGGCAGTAAGTGAGGTCAGTATTGGGCAGTAATCGAGCTCGGTATTGGGCAGTAAGGGAGCTTGGTATTGGGCAGTGCCAGAGCTCTGTATTGCGCAGTAAGGGAGCTCGGTATTGGGTATTAATGGAGCTCAGTATTGGGCAGTAATGGAGCTCGGTATTGGGCAGTAAGGGAACTCGGTGTTGGGCAGTGCTGGAGCTCAGTATTGGGCAGTGAGGGAACTTGGTATTGGGCGGTAAGGGAGCTCGGTATTGGACAGTGCCGGAGCCCATTATTGGCCAGTAAGGGATCTCGGTATTGGGCGGTGCCAGAGCTCGGTATTGGGCAGTAATGGATGCTCGGTATTGGACATTGCCGGAGGTCGGTATTGGGCAGTGCCGGTGCTTGGTATTGGGCAGTAAGGGAGCTCGGTATTGGGCAGTGCCGGAGCTCGGTATTGGGCGGTGTCGGAGCTCGGTATTTGGCAGTATCAGAGCTCAGTATTGGGCACCTAAGGAGCTCGGAATTGGGCAGTAATGGAGCTAGGTATTGGACAGTAAGGGAGCTCAGTATTGGGCAGTAAGGGAGGTCGGTATTGGGCAGTAAGGGAGGTCGGTATTGGGCAGTAATGGAGCTCGGTATTGGGCAGTAAGGGAGGTCGGTATTGGGCAGTAATGGAGCTCGGTATTGGGCAGTAAGGGAGGTCGGTATTGGGCAGTAATGGAGCTCGGTATTGGGCAGTAAGGGAGCTTGGTAATGGGCAGTAAGGGAGGTCGGTATTGGGCAGTAAGGGAGGTCGGTATTGGGCAGTAAGGGAGCTCGGTATTGGGCAGTAATGGAGCTCGGTATTGGGCAGTAAGGGAGCTTGGTATTGGGCAATGCCGGAGCTCAGTATTGGGCAGTAAGGGAGGTCGGTATTGGGCACTGCCGGAGATGGGTACTGGGCAGTAACGGAGCTCGTTATTGGGCAGTAATGGAGTCCGGTATTGGACAGTGGTGGTCCTCGGTTTTGGGCAGTATCAGAGTTCGGTATTTGCTAGTAAGGGAGCTTGGTATTGGGCAGTAAGCGAGATCGGTAGTGGGCTGTAAGGGAGCTCGGTATTGGGCAGTAAGCGAGATCGGTAGTGGGCAGTGCTGGAGCTCGGTATTGGGCAGAGCCGGGGCTCGGTATTGGGCAAGGATGGAGGTCGGTATTGGGCTGTAATGGAACTCTGTATTGGGCAGTGCCGGAGCTCGGTATTGGGAGGTGCCGGAGCTCGGTATTAGACAGTGCCCGAGCTCGGTATTGGGCAGTAAGGGATCTCAGTATTGGGCGGTGCCGGAGCCCATTATTGGCCAGTAAGGGATCTCGGTATTGGGCGGTGCCGGAGTTCGGTATTGGTCAGTGCCAAACTCGGTATCGGGCAGTAATGGAGCTAGGTATTGGTCAGTGCTGGTGCTCGGTATTGGGCAGTAAGGGAACTCGGTATTGGGCAGCGCCAGAGCTCGGTATTGGGCAGTGCTGGTGCTCGGTATTGAGCAGTAAGGGAGCTCGGTATTGGGCAGTAAGGGAGCTCGGTTTTGGGCAGCGTCAGAGCTCGGTATTGGGCAGTGCTGGAGCTCAGTATTGGGTAGTAATGGAGCTCAGTATTGGGCAGTAATGGAGCTCGGTATTGGGCAGCGCCAGAGCTCGGTATTGGGCAGTGCTGGTGCTCGGTATTGAGCAGTAAGGGAGCTCGGTATTGGGCAGTGCCAGAGCTCGGTATTGGGTAGTAAGGGAGCTCAGTATTGGGCAGTAATGGAGCTCGGTATTGGGCAGTGCCGGAGCTCGGTATTGCGCAGTGCCGCAGCTCAGTATTGGTCAGTGCTGGTGCTCGGTATTGGGCAGTAATGGAGCTCGGTATTGGTCAGTGCTGGTGCTCGGTATTGGGCAGCGCCAGAGCTCGGTATTGGGCAGTAATGGAGCTTGGTATTGGGCAGTGCTGGTGCTCGGTATTGGGCAGTGAGGGAGCTCGGTATTGGGCAGTGCTGGTGCTCGGTATTGGGCAGTAATGGAGCTCGGTATTGGGCAGTGAGGGAGCTTGGTATTGGGCGGTAAGGGAGCTTGGTATTGGACAGTGCCAGAGCCCATTATTGGCCAGTAAGGGATCTCGGTATTGGGCAGTAATGGATCTCGGTATTGGGCAGTAAGGGAGCTTGGTATTGGACGGTAAGGGAGCTCGGTATTGGACAGTGCCGGAGCCCGTTATTGGTCAGTAAGGGATCTCGGTATTGGGCGGTGACGGAGCTTGGTATTGGGCAGTAATGGAGCTGTGTATTGGGCAGTAACGAAGCTCGTTATTGGGCAGTAATGGAGTCCGGTATTGGACGGTGCTGGTTCTCGGTATGGGCAGTATCAGAGCTCGGTATTGGGTAGTAAGCGAGATCGGTAGTGGGCAGTGCCGGAGCTCGGTATTGGGCAGAGCCGGAGCTCAGTATTGGGCAAGGGCGGAGCTCGGTATTGGGCTGAAATGGAGCTCTGTATTGGGCAGTGCCGGAGCTCGGTATTGGGCAGTGAGGGAGCTTGGTATTGGGCGGTAAGGGAGCTCAGTGTTGGACAGTGCCGGAGCCCGTTATTGGTCAGTAAGTGATCTCGTATTGGGTGGTAATGGAGCTCGGTATTGGGCAGTAAGGGAGGTCGGTATTGGGCAGTGCCAGAGCTCAGTATTGGGCAGTAATGGAGCTTGGTATTGGGCAGTAAGGGAGCTTGGTATTGCGCAATGCCGGAGCTCAGTATTTGGCAGTAATGGAGCTCGGTATTGGGCAGACAAGGAGCTCGGTATTGGGTAGTAATGGATCTCGGTTTTGGGCAGTAAGGGAGCTCGGTATTGGGCAGTAAGGGAGGTCGGTATTGGGCAGTAAGGGAGCTCGGTATTGGGCAGTGCTGGAGCTCAGTATTGGGCAGTGAGGGAGCTTGGTATTGGACAGTGCCGGAGCCCGTTATTGGCCAGTAAGGGATCTCGGTATTGGGCGGTGCCGGAGCTCGGTATTGGGCAGTAATGGAGCTCGGTATTGGGCAGTGCCGGAGCTCGGTATTGGGCAGTAAGGGAGCTCGGTATTGGGCAGTGCCGGGGTTCGGTATTGGGCAGTGTCACAGCTCAGTCTTGGGCAGTGCTGGTGCTCGGTATTGGGCACTAATGGAGCTCGGAATTGGGCGGTGTCGGAGCTCGGTATTGGGCAGTATCAGAGCTCGGTATTGGGCAGTTAAGGAGCTCGGAATTGGGCAGTAATGGAGCTAGATATTGGACAGTAAGAGAGCTCGGTATTGGGCAGTAAGGGAGGTCGGTATTGGGCAGTAATGGAGCTCGGTATTGGGCAGTAAGGGAGGTCGGTATTGGGCAGTAATGGAGCTCGGTATTGGGCAGACAAGGAGCTCGGTATTGGGTAGTAATGGATCTCGGTTTTGGGCAGTAAGGGAGCTCGGTATTGGGCAGTAAGGGAGGTCGGTATTGGGCAGTAATGGAGCTCGGTATTGGGCAGTGGCAGAGCTCAGTATTGCGCAGTAATGGAGCTCGGTATTGGGCAGTAAGTGAGCTTGGTATTGGGCAATGCCAGAGCTCAGTATTGGGCAGTAAGGGAGGTCGGTATTGGGCACTGCCGGACCTGGGTACTGGGCAGTAACGGAGCACGTTATTGGGCAGTAATGGAGTCCGGTATTGGACAGTGTTGGTCCTCGGTTTTGGGCAGTATCAGAGCTCGGTATTGGCTAGTAAGGGAGCTCGGTATTGGACAGTAAGGGAGGTCGGTATTGGGCAGTAATGGAGCTCGGTATTGGGCAGTGGCAGAGCTCAGTATTGCGCAGTAATGGAGCTCGGTATTGGGCAGTAAGGGAGCTTGGTATTGGGCAATGCCGGAGCTCAGTATTGGGCAGTAAGGGAGGTCGGTATTGGGCACTGCCGGACCTGGGTACTGGGCAGTAACGGAGCACGTTATTGGGCAGTAATGGAGTCCGGTATTGGACAGTGTTGGTCCTCGGTTTTGGGCAGTATCAGAGCTCGGTATTGGCTAGTAAGGGAGCTCGGTATTGGACAGTAAGCGAGATTGGTAGTAGGCTGTAAGGGAGCTCAGTATTGGGCAGTAAGCAAGATCGGTAGTGGGCAGTGCCGGAGCTCGGTATTGGGCAGAGCCGGAGCTCGGTATTGGCAAGGACGGAGGTCGGTATTGGGCTGTAATGGAGCTCTATATTGGGCAGAGCCGGAGCTCGGTATTGGGCAGAAAGGGATCTCGGTATTGGGCGGTGCCGGAGCACGTTATTGGCCAGTAAGGGATCTCGGTATTGGGCGGTGTCGGAGCTCAGTATTGGCCAGTAATGGAGCTCGGTATTGGGCAGTGTCGAAGCTCAGTATTGGGCAGTAATGGAGCTCGGTATTGGGCAGTGCCGGAGCTCGGTATTGGGCAGTAATGGAGCTCAGTATTGGTCAGTGCTGGTGCTCGGTATTGGGCAGTAAGGGAACTCGGTATTGGGCAGCGCCAGAGCTCGGTATTGGGCAGTGCTGGTGCTCGGTATTGGGCAGTAAGGGAGCTCGGTATTGGGCAGCGCCAGAGCTCGGTATTGGGCAGTAAGGGATCTCGGTATTGGGCAGTGCTGGAGCTCAGTATTGGGCAGTGAGGGAACTTGGTATTGGGCAGTGCCGGAGCTCGGTATTGGGTAATAAAGGAGCTCAGTATTGGGCAGTAATGGAGCACGGTATTGGGCAGTGCCGGAGCTCGGTATTGGGCAGTGCTGGTGCTCGGTATTGGGCAGTAATGGAGCTCGGTATTGGGCAAGGACGGAGCTCGGTATTGGGCAGTAAGGGATCTCGGTATTGGGCAGTGCTGGTGCTCGGTATTGGGCAGTGAGGGAGCTCGGTACTGGGCGGTGCCGGAGCCCGTTATTGGCCAGTATGTGATCTCGGTATTGGGCGGTGCCGGAGCTCGGTATTGGGCAGTAATGGAGCTCGGTATTGGGCAGTGCCGGTGCTCGGTATTGGGCAGTGCCGGAGCTCGGTGTTGGGCAGTAATGGAGCTCGGTATTGGTCAGTGCTGGTGCTCGGTATTGGGCAGTAAGGGAGCTCGGTAATGGGCAGTAAGGGAGCTCGGTATTGGGCAGTTAAGGAGCTCGGTATTGGGTAGTAAGGGAGCTCGGTATTGGGCAGTAATGGAGCTCGGTATTGGGCAGTAATGGAGCTCAGTAGTGTGCAGCGCCAGACCTCGGTATTGGGCAGTAAGGGAGCTCGGTATTGGGCAGTAATAGATCTCGGTATTGGGCAGTGCCAGAGCTTGGTATAGGTCAGTAAGGGAGCTTGGTATTGGGCAGTCATGGAGCTCGGGATTAGGCAATAAGGGAGGTCGGTATTGGGCCGTGCCGGAGCTTGGTATTGGTCAGTGCTGGTGCTCGGTATTGAGCAGCGCCAGAGCTCGGTATTGGGCAGTGCCGGAGCTCAGTATTGGGCAAGGCTGGAGGTTGGTATTGGGCAGCACCAGGGCTCGGTATTGGGCAGTAATGGAGCTCACTATTGGGCAGAGCCGGAGCTCGGTATTGGACAGTATGGGAGCTTGGTATTGGGCAGTGCTTGTGCTCGATATTGGGTAGTATCAGTGCACGGTATTGGACAGAAAGGGAGCTTGGTATTGGGCAGTAATGGAGCTTGGTCCTGGGCAGTATCATAGCTCGGTATTGGGCAGTAAGGGAGCTCGGTATTGGGCAGTGCCAGAGCTTGGTATAGGTCAGTAAGGGAGCTTGGTATTGGGCAGTCATGGAGCTCGGGATTGGGCAATAAGGGAGGTCGGAATTGGGCAGTGCCGGAGCTTGGTATTGGTCAGTGCTGGTGCTCGGTATTGGGCAGCGCCAGAGCTCGGTATTGGGCAGTGCCGGAGCTCAGTATTGGGCAAGGCTGGAGGTTGGTATTGGGCAGCGCCAGGGCTCGGTATTGAGCAGTAATGGAGCTCACTATTGGGCAGAGCCGGAGCTCGGTATTGGACAGTATGGGAGCTTGGTATTGGGCAGTGCTTGTGCTCGATATTGGGTAGTATCAGTGCACGGTATTGGACAGAAAGGGAGCTCGGTATTGGGCTGTAATGGAGCTTGGTCCTGGGCAGTACCATAGCTCGGTATTGGGCAGTAAGGGAGCTCGGTATTGGGCAGTGCCAGAGCTTGGTATAGGTCAGTAAGGGAGCTTGGTCCTGGGCAGTACCATAGCTCGGTATTGGGCAGTAAGGGAGCTCGGTATTGGGCAGTGCCAGAGCTTGGTATAGGTCAGTAAGGGAGCTTGGTATTGGGCAGTCATGGAGCTCGGGATTGGGCAATAAGGGAGGTCGGAATTGGGCAGTGCCGGAGCTTGGTATTGGTCAGTGCTGGTGCTCGGTATTGGGCAGTAAGGGAGCTCGGTATTGGGCAGCGCCAGAGCTCGGTATTGTCAGTGCTGGAGCTCGGTATTGGGCAGTGCCGGAGCGCGGTATTGGGCAAGGCCGGAGGTCGGTATTGGACAGTAAGGGAGCTCGTTATTGGGCATTTAAGGAGCTCGGTTTTGGGCAGTGCTAGTGCTCGATATTGGGCAGTATCAGAGCACGGTATTGGACAGAAAGGGAGCTCGGTATTGGACAGAAAGGGAGCTCGGTATTGGGCAGTAAGGGAGCTCAGTATTGGGCAGTGCCGGAGGTCGGTATTGGTCAGTAATGGAGCTCGGTATTGGGCAGGGCCAGAGCTCGGTATTGGGCAGTAATGGAGCTCGGTATTGGACAGTAATGGAGCTCGGTATTGGACAGTGCTGGTGCTGGGTATTGGACAGTAATGGAGCTCAGTATTGGGCTGTAATGGAGCTCGGTATTGGACAGTGCTGGTGCTCGGTATTGGGCAGTAATGGAGCTTGGTATTGGACTGTAAGGGTGCTTGGTATTGGGCAGTTAAGGAGCTCTGTATTGGGCAGTGCCGGAGTTCGGTATTGAGCAGTAATGGAGCTCAGTTTTGGGCAGTAAGGGAGCTCTGTAATGGGCAGTAAGGGAGCCCGGTATTGGGCAGGAAGGCAGCTCAGTATTGGGCAGTAATGGAGCTCGGTAATGGGCAGTAAGGGAGGTCGGTATTGGGCAGTGCCAGAGCTCAGTATTGGGCAGTAATGCAGCTCGGTATTGGGCAGTAATGGAGCTCGCTATTGGGCAGAGCCGGAGGTCGGTATTGGACAGTAAGGGAGCTCGTTATTGGGCATTTAAGGAGCTCGGTTTTGGGCAGTGCTAGTGCTCGATATTGGGCAGTATCAGAGCACGGTATTGGACAGAAAGGGAGCTCGGTATTGGGCAGTAAGGGAGCTCAGTATTGGGCAGTGCCGGAGGTCGGTATTGGTCAGTAATGGAGCTCGGTATTGGGCAGGGCCAGAGCTCGGTATTGGGCAGTGATGGAGCGCAGTATTGGGCAGTAATGGAGCTCGGTATTGGACAGTAATGGAGCTCGGTATTGGACAGTGCTGGTGCTCGGTATTGGGCAGTAATGGAGCTTGGTATTGGACAGTGCTGGTGCTGGGTATTGGACAGTAATGGAGCTCAGTATTGGGCTGTAATGGAGCTCGGTATTGGACAGTGCTGGTGCTCGGTATTGGGCAGTAATGGAGCTTGGTATTGGACTGTAAGGGTGCTTGGTATTGGGCAGTTAAGGAGCTCTGTATTGGGCAGTGCCGGAGTTCGGTATTGAGCAGTAATGGAGCTCAGTTTTGGGCAGTAAGGGAGCTCGGTATTGGGCAGTAATGGAGCTCTCTATTGGGCAGTAAGGGAGGTCGGTATTGGGCAGTAATGGAGCTCTCTATTGGGCAGTAATGGAGCTCGGAAATGGGCAGTAAGGGAGGTCGGTATTGGGCAATGCCAGAGCTCAGTATTGGGCAGTAATGCAGCTCGGTATTGGGCAGTTCCGGAGCTCGGTCTCGGACAGTAAGGGAGCTCGCTGTTGGGCAGTAATGGAGCACTCTATTGGGCAGTAAGGAAGCACGGTATTGGGCAGTAATGGAGCTCTGTAATGGGCAGTAAGGGAGCCCGGTATTGGGCAGGAAGGGAGCTCAGTATTGGGCAGTAATGGAGCTCGGTAATGGGCAGTAAGGGAGGTCGGTATTGGGCAGTGCCAGAGCTCAGTATTGGGCAGTAATGGAGCTCTGTAATGGGCAGTAAGGGAGCCCGGTATTGGGCAGGAAAGGAGCTCAGTATTGGGCAGTAATGGAGCTCGGTAATGGGCTGTAATGGAGCTCGGTATTGGACAGTGCTGGTGCTCGGTATTGGGCAGTAATGGAGCTTGGTATTGGACTGTAAGGGTGCTTGGTATTGGGCAGTTAAGGAGCTCTGTATTGGGCAGTGCCGGAGTTCGGTATTGAGCAGTAATGGAGCTCAGTTTTGGGCTGTAAGGGAGCTCGGTATTGGGCAGTAATGGAGCTCTCAGTTGGGCAGTAAGGGAGCTCGGTATTGGGCAGTAATGGAGCTCGGAAATGGGCAGTAAGGGAGGTCGGTATTGGGCAATGCCAGAGCTCAATATTGGGCAGTAATGCAGCTCGGTATTGGGCAGTTCCGGAGCTCGGTCTCGGACAGTAAGGGAGCTCGCTGTTGGGCAGTAATGGAGCACTCTATTGGGCAGTAAGGGAGCACGGTATTGGGCAGTAATGGAGCTCTGTAATGGGCAGTAAGGGAGCCCGGTATTGGGCAGGAAGAGAGCTCAGTATTGGGCAGTAATGGAGCTCGGTAATGGGCAGTAAGGGAGGTCGGTATTGGGCAGTGCCAGAGCTCAGTATTGGGCAGTAATGCAGCTCGGTATTGGTCAGTGCTGGAGCTCGGTATTGGTCAGTGCTGGTGCTCGGTATTGGGCAGTAAGGGAGCTCGGTATTGGGCAGTGCCAGAGCTCGGTATTGGGCAGTAATGGAACTCGCTATTGGGCAGAGCCGGAGCTCGGTATTGGACAGTTAAGGAGCTCAGTGTTGGGCAGTGCTTGTGCTCGATATTGGGCAGTATCAGTGCACGGTATTGGACAGAAAGGGAGCTCGGTATTGGGCAGTAATGGAGCTCGGTATTGGACAGTAATGGAGCTCGGTATTGGACAGTAATGGAACTCGGTATTGGGCAGTTAAGGAGATCGGTATTGGGCAGTGAGGGAGCTCGGTATTGAGCAGTAAGGGAGCACAGTATTGGGCAGTGATACCATATGGCTGCAGGGTTCCCAGGCGGAATATGAGTTGCTGTTCCTGCAACCTTCGGGTGGTATCATTGTGGCAGTGCAGGAGGCCCATGATGGACATGTCATCAAGAGAATGGGAGGGGGACCCGGTGCGGCTTCCTCTACATTGGGGAAACCAAGCGGAGGCTTGGGGACCGCTTTGCAGAACACCTCCGCTCAGTTCGTAACAAACAACTGCACCTCCCAGTCGCAAACCATTTCCACTCCCCCTCCCATTCTCTTGATGACATGTTCATCATGGGCCTCCTGCACTGCCACAATGATACCACCCGAAGGTTGCAGGAACAGCAACTCATATTCCGCCTGGGAACCCTGCAGCCATATGGTATCAATGTGGACTTCACCAGTTTCAAAATCTCCCCTTCCCCCACTGCATCCCTAAACCAGCCCAGTTCATCCCCTCCCCCCACTGCACCATACAACCAGCCCAGCTCTTCCCCCCCACCCACTGCATCCCAAAACCAGCCCAACCTGTCTCTGCCTCCCGAACCGGTTCTTCCTCTCACCCATCCCTTCCTCCCACCCCAAGCCGCACCCCCAGCTACCTACTAACCTCATCCCACCTCCTTGACCTGTCTGTCTTCCCTGGACTGACCTATCCCCTCCCTACCTCCCCACCTATACTCTCCTCTCCACCTATCTTCTTTACTCCCCATCTTCGGTCCGCCTCCCCCTCTCTCCCTATTTATTCCAGAACCCTCCCCCCATCCCCCTCTCTGATGAAGGGTCTAGGCCCGAAACGTCAGCTTTTGTGCTCCTGAGATGCTGCTTGGCCTGCTGTGTTCATCCAGCCTCACATTTTATTATCTTGGAATCTCCAGCATCTGCAGTTCCCATTATCTCTGACAGTATTGGGCAGTAAGGGAGGTCGGCATTGGGCAGTTAAGGAGATCGGTATTGGGCAGTGAGGGAGCTCGGTATTGGGCAGTAAGGGAGCACAGTATTGGGCAGTAAGGGAGCACGGTATTGGGCAGTAATGGAGCTCGGTATTGGGCAGTAGTGGAGCTCGGCATTGGGCAGTAAGGGAGGTCGGCATTGGGCAGTAACGGAGCTCGGTATTGGGCAATGCGGCAGCTCGGTATTCGGCAGTAAGGGGCCTTGGTATTGGGCAGTGATGGAGCTCAGTACTGGGCAGTGCTGGAGCTCGGTATTGGGCACAGCCGGAGCGCAATATTGGGCAGTGGCGTAGGTCGGTCCTGGGCAGTACCAGAGCTCGGTATTGGGCAGTGCCGGTGCTTTGTATAGGATAGTAAGAGAGCTCAGTATTGGGCAGTGCTGGAGCTCGGTATTGGGCAGCGCCAGGGCTCGGTATTGGGTAGTGATGGGGCTCACTATTGGGCAGAGCCGGAGCTCGGTATTGGACATCATTCAGAACTCATGGGGTCACTGGGACCTCCTTCAGATCTCATGGGGTCACGGGGATCTCATTCAGAACTCATGGGGTCACTGTGACCTCATTCAGAACTCATGGGTTCACTGGATTCTCATTCAGAACTCATGGGGTCACTGGGATCTCATTCAGAAATTATGGGGTCACTGGGACCTCATTCAGAACTCATGGGGTCACTGGGATCTCATTCAGAAATCATGGGGTCATTGGGACCACATTCAGAACTCATGGGGTCACTGGGACCTCATTCAGAAATCATGGGGTCACTGGGACCGCGTTCAGAACTCACGGGGTCACTGGGATCTCATTCAGAACTCATGGCATCACTGGGACCTCATGCAGAACTCATGGGGTCACAAGGACCTCATTCAGAACTCATGGGGTCACTGGGACCGCATTCAGAACTCATGGGGTCACTGGGATCTCATTCAGAACTCATGCGGTCACTGGGACCTCATTCAGACCTCATGGGGTTACGGGGATCTCATTCAGAACTCACGGGGTCACTGGGATCTCATTCAGAAACCATGGGGTCACTGGGACCTCATGCAGAACTCATGCGGTCACTGGGACCTCATTCAGAACTCATGGGGTCACGGGGATTTCATTCAGAACTCACGGGGTCACTGGGATCTCGTTCAGAACTCATGGGGTCACTGGGATCTCATTCAGAAATCATGTGGCCTCTGGGACCTCATTCAGAACTCAAGGGGCCACTGGGACCTCATTCAGAACTCATGGGGCCTCTGGGACCTCATTCAGAACTCAAGGGGCCACTGGGACCTCATTCAGAACTCATGGTTTCACTGGGACCTCATTCAGAACTCATGGGGTTACGGGGATCTCATTCAGAACTCACGGGGTCACTGGGATCTCATTCAGAAACCATGGGGTCACTGGGACCTCATGCAGAACTCATGCGGTCACTGGGACCTCATTCAGAACTCATGGTGTCACGGGGATTTCATTCAGAACTCACGGGGTCACTGGGATCTCGTTCAGAACTCATGGGGTCACTGGGATCTCATTCAGAAATCATGTGGCCTCTGGGACCTCATTCAGAACTCATGGGGTCACATGGACCTCATTCAGAACTCATGGGTTCACTGTGACCTCATTCAGAACTCAAGGGGCCACTGGGACCTCATTCAGAACTCATGGGGCCTCTGGGACCTCATTCAGAACTCAAGGGGCCACTGGGACCTCATTCAGAACTCATGGGTTCACTGGGACCTCATTCAGAACTCATGGGGTCACATGGACCTCATTCAGAACTCATGGGTTCACTGGGACCTCATTCAGAACTCAAGGGGCCACTGGGACCTCATTCAGAACTCATGGGTTCACTGGGACCTCATTCAGAACTCAAGGGGCCACTGGGACCTCATTCAGAACTCATGGGGTCACTGAGACCGCATTCAGAACTCATGGGGTCACTGGGACCTCATTCAGAACTCAAGGGGCCACTGGGACCTCATTCAGAACTCATGGGGTCACTGAGACTGTATTCAGAACTCAAGGGGTCACTGGGACCTCATTCAGAACTCAAGGGGCCACTGGGACCTCATTCAGAACTCATGGGGTCACTGAGACCACATTCAGAACTCATGGGGTCACTGGGATATCATTAAGAAATCATGGGGTCTTTGGGATCTCATTCAGAACTCACGGGGTCACTGGGACCTCATTCAGAACTCATGGGGTCACTGGGACCTCATGCAGAACTCAAGGGGCCACTGGGACCTCATTCAGAACTCACGGGGTCACTGGGATCTCATTCAGAACTCATCGGATCACTGGGACCTCTTCGAGATCGCAAGAGTGCTTTGGGATGTCTTTTTGGAGTGTAGCAGTGTGTTAGTTATTTTGTAAAATTAGTCATTGTTAATTTTTGCCCATTGCCTTGTGTCAATTTCAACAACGTGATATCTGGGATATTGATAATTTCCTTCAGTTTTTGGCTTAACATGAATGAAGCCGTGGGGGCATTGAAGAGTTGTTCTAGTTCTGTCTCTGTTCAAATCCAAACACCAAATTCAAATCCAGAACGGATTGTTCCCATGGTGACTCGATTATGTAAGATTGAAGTTAATGAGAAAGATAAAGGAGACCCTGAAAACCAAGGGCAGCTCCCGTGAAAAACTCAGGAAAAGATCTTGAGAAACTGAACTCTGTTGATTGGTGAAAGAGGCTGGATAAGTTCCTACAACAACTTGATCACTTCCTGATGACCGCTTTCTTTTAATTTACATTAGAACAGAACGTATTGGTTTAAGTGGATTCTGTCATGCTGCTTGTTGTGATGTTTCTCCCATGGGAGGGCATTGTGTGCGGTGAGGATGTTCTGTGATAAATCACCAACAGGCTGCAGCCAACAGTTGAAGCTAATGTAAACCTGGATGCAGAAAGCTCCTGCAATTTCACTCGAATTGATCTTGTTCCTCTTGTGTGACAGGGAATTCCCGGATCACCTGGACTGAAAGGTGAAGAAGGTGAAGAAGGTCCTCAGGTAAATTAAACTGTACTTTATAGGATCACACATTGAATGTAACTGGTTTAAACTTCCACATGTAACTCAATGGTAGATATGCCAGAGGAGCAGAGAGATCTGGGATGTTCCTGCACTCACCGTTTGTAGGGTATAAGTAAATTGTAAGATTGTTAAATGAAGCATTCGAGATTCTGGCTTTTATTATTTTAGACATAGTACACACATTTAAACTCAGTCTTGGCAAATGAAGTTTTGGGATCTGAGTGGGTTCCCATACACTGGGCCCTGACCTCTGGGAAAGGATTTCCTGGAATGGGAGCAGAGATAAGGAACTTCTGTGCATGTGGAGAGACTGGAAAAGCTGGGATTGTTCTCCTCAGAGCAGAAAAGGTTCTGGGGGGTTTAATCGAGGGGGGTAAAATCATGACAGGTTTTCAGTGAGTTATTTAACATCATTATGTCACAGAATGAGGCTATTTGGACCATCTGATCTGTGCTGACTCTTTGTAAAACAATTCTGTTTGTCCCATTCACCTCCAATATCCATTGTAATCCTGTTCACTTATTTCCTGTAAGTTCATACCGAAATTCCTTTGGAATCATGGATTGTTGGGACAACCATCTTTGTCAGCAATGAAGTCTAGGTTTTGGGAATAATTGAATGGTCTGCAGAGACTGGTGGGTACTAGAAGGATCTATGCTCGGATCCCTGGCTATTCTTGACGAACCAGATGCGACATTTCTGTGTTTGCTGACCATACAATACTGAGCAGAACTGTGAGGAGGGTGGAAGGAGGTTCCAAGGTGATTTAGTCAACATGAGGGAGTGAACAAACATGTGGCAGATGCAGTACAACATGGCGAAGTGTGAAGTTATCCACTTTGGTGTGGAAAACAGAAAGGCAGCGTTTATTTAAGTGGTGATATACTTGGGAGTGTTGATGGACAAAGGACCTAGTTGTCTGGGTTCACCAATCCGTGAAAGGAGACAGGCAGGTACAGCAATTAACCAGGAACGGTACATTGCACATCATTGCAAGAGGACTGGAGTTCAGGAATAGGGATGTTTCACTGCAGATATACAGGGCCTTGGTGAGACCACAGCCAGAGTATTGCGTGCAGTTTTGGTCTCTCGATCTAACTAAGGATATACTTGGCTCTATAAAGTATACGAGCAGGATTAGGCCATTCAGCCCATCGATTCTGCTCTGCCATTTTGTTATGGCTGATGAGTTTTTCAAATCCATTCTCCTGCCTCCTCAACAATCCCTGAAGTCCGGGAGGGTCCCAGGGAACTAGAAAATGGTTGACGTCACACCCCTGTTTAAGAAGGTAGGGAGGCCGAAGACAGGAAGCTATAGGCTGGTTAGCCTGACCTCAGTCATTAGATAGACTTTAGAGCCCGTTATTAGGGTGGCACAGTGGCTCAGTGGTTAGCACTGCTGCCTCACAGTGTCAGTGATCGCTGTTCAATTCTAGCTTCAGGTGACTGTCCGTGTGGAGTGTGCACGTTCTCCCTGTGTCTGTGTGGGTTTCCTCTGGGTGCTCCGTTTCCTCCCACAGTCCAAAGATGTGCTGGCTAGGTGGATTGGCCATGCTAAATTACCCGTAGTATCAAGGGATGTGTAGATTAGGTCGATTAGCCATGGGAAATGCAGGGATTCAGGGCGGGTTTGCATAAGATGCTCTTTGGAGGCTCTCTGTGGACTTGGTGATTCAAATGGCATGTCTCCACACTGTAGAGACTCTGTAATTTTCCCTGTAACCCTGGATTCCCTTAATGAAGAACGTAGCTATCTCTGCCTTAAATAGACTCTACAACTGTCTGTGACAATGGGTCACCATCCTCTGGCTGAAGAAATTCCTCCTTATCTCCGAACTAAAGGGCCATCCCAGTCTCTCCTGCCAGTGGAAACATCTTCTCCATGCCCACTCTATCCAGGTCTATCAGTGTTCTGTGAGTTTCAATCAAAGTGCATCCCCCGCCCCTGAATCCTTCAAAACTCCCATCAAGAACCAACCCAGAGTCCTCAACCCCTCCTCATATGATGAGGATTTTGTTCCTAGGATCATTATTGTAAACCTCCTCTGGATCTCCTCCAACACTTCCTTCTTTAAATACAGGGCCCACAACTGCTCACAATATTCCCAATACAGTCTGACCAGAGCCTTATACAGCCTCAGCAGAACATCCCTGCTCTTGCATTCTAACGCTCTTGAAATGAATGTTAACATTGCATTTTCCTTCCTAACTGCCAACTGAACCTGCATGTTAACCTTAAGAGAATCCTCAGCTTGGGGCCTCCTAAGTCCCTTTGTGCTTCAGTTTTTTGAAACCTTTCCCCATTTAGAGAATATCCTCTGCCTCTGTTCTTCCGACCAAAGTGTATAACCTCACACCTTCCCACATTGTGTTCCATCTGCCATTTCTTTGCTCACTTCCCAAACTGCCCGAGTCCTTCTGCAGCCTCCCCGTGTCCTCAGCTCTACCTGTCCCTCCACCCATCTTTGTGTGACCTACAAACTTAGCAACAAGCCCTCAGTTCCTCCATCCAGATCGTTAATGTGTAACGCGGATAGCTGTGGTCCAGAACAGACCCCTGCAGAACTCCGCTAGTCACAAGATGCCATCCTGAAAAAGACCCCTTTATTCCCACCCTCCACCTTCTGCCAGTCAGCCAATCCTCTAGCCATGCCAATACCTTGCCCCAAACACTATTTAGCAGCCTCCTGAGTCGCACCATGTCAATGGTCTTTTAGAAATACAAATAGATTATGTCCATTGGTTCTCCCACATCTAACTCGCTCGTTACCCCCTCAAAGAATTCTGAAATGTTGATGAAGCCATGCTGACTCAGCCCTATCTTACCATATTATTGCAAGTACACTACACTCTCATCCTTAATCATAGGCTCTAAAGTCTAACTAATGACTGAGTTCAGGCTAATCAGCCTGTAGTTCCTCATCTCTGCCTCCCTCCCTCCTTAAACAGGGGGGTGTTACATTGGCCACATTCCAGTTCTTTGGGACCCTCCCTGACTCCAGTGATTCCTGAAAGATCACCACCAATGCCTCCACAATCTCCTCAGGTATCCCCTTCAGAATCCCTGGGATGTAGTCCATCTGGTCTGGGACATTTATCCACCAGTGACCTTGCAGCTTCCCCAGTGCCTTCCCCTTCGTGACGGCCACTACACCCACCCCTGCCCTGCCCCTGCCCCTGAAGTTGTGGTATACTGCTGAAGTCTTCCACCTGAAGACTGATGCAAAGTACCTGTTCAGTTCCTCTGCCATTTCTTTGTTCCCCATTACTACTTCTCCAGCCTCATTTCCCAGCAGCTCAATGTCCACTCTTGCCTCTCTCTTACCTTTCAGATATCTTAAAAATCCTCTTACAATCTTCTTTTACATTACTAGCCGACTTCCTTCCATAGTTCATCGTCTCCTACTTTACTGTTTATTTTTAATTGTCCTCTGCTGGTTTTTAGAGGTTTCCCACAGACCTTCACCACATTGTAAGCTTTGTCTCTTGCTTTTACGCTGCCCCTGGCTCCCCTTATCAGCGTCATCCTCCCCTTGGTGTGTTTCTTCTTCCTTGTGATAAATTTCTGCTGTGCCTCCTGAATTACTCCCAGAAACTCCTGCCATTGCTGCTCCACTCTCTTCCCTGCGAGGCTGCCCTTCCCATCAACTCTGGCCAGCTCCTGCCACATGTCTTTCCAGTTGCCTTTACTCACACTGCAGGGTGAATTCTATCATATTACCGTCACTGTCCCCGAGGGTTACCATCGCCTTCAGCTCCCTAATTAAGTCTCTTTAAACATCACCAAATCCAGAACTGCCTGTTCTCTCGTGGACTCTGCCACAAGCTGCTCCAAAACTAAACATCTTGTGGATTTTCTGCAAGTTTCTTTGCCTGAGACCCAGTACCAACCTGACTTTCACACTCCCCCCGCACATTGAAGTCCCTATCACTACTGTAGTGGTGCCTTTCTCACACGCCTTTTCTATCTCCTGATTTATTTTCCTCCCCACATCCTGACTGCTGCAAGGAGGCCTTCACACTCTCCCTTCAGGCTCTTTTTCCCGTTGTGGTTCCTCAACTCTACCCACACAGGTTCTACACTTTCTAACCCGAGATCACTTCTTTCTATCGATTCACTTCCATTTCTCACTAACAAGCCAAACCCCGCCCCCTCTGCCCATCGGCCCGTCCTTTCGATAGGATGTGTACCCCTGGATATTTAATTCCCAGCCCTGGTCCCCTTGAAGCCACGTCTCTGTGATACCCACAACCTCATACCCACCAGTTTCAATCTGTGCTCCAAACTCATTTACCTTGTTTCATATACTGAGTGCGTTTTAGTACAACACCCTCAGTCCTGCATTGACTGGCCCCCGTTCTCATGTTGCCCCTTTTCTCTGTTGTGCCTGAAGTTAGAATCCTGACCCTTTCCCTACTTTCTGTCCTATTCCTTGGCATTGGGAGAGTGCAGTGACGGCCCACACAGTGGGTACTCAGGGTAGTGGGACTGTCCTGTGAGGAGAGACTGCTTTGACTGGGTCTGTACTCATTGGGGTTTAGAAGCGTGAGAAGGAACCTGACTGAAATGTATAAAATTCTAACAGGTTTGGACAGACTTCATGCAGAGCAGTTGTTGCCCTGGTAGGGGGAGAACCAGGGGAGACAGTCTCAGCATACAGGGTCGGCCATTTAGGACTGAGATGGGGAGAAATGTCTTCACCCAGAGAGTGGGGATCCTGTGGAATTCACTGCAACAGAAACCAGTTAAAGCCAAAACATTGAATGTTTTTGAGGGGTCTGATTGAATTCTAAAGAGATAGATGGGTTTTTAACCTGGAAAGGAACTGAGGGTTGTGGGGAAAAGAGAGGAAAATGGAGTTGAGGATTATCAGATCAGCCAATGTCTCATTGATTGCTGAAGCAGACTCGATGTGCTGAATGGCCTATTTATGCTCCTATGTCAGCTCATGTTATCCACTGCATTTCTTCCCAAAACTTCAAATCTGCCTCCCATAGCCCTTTACCATCAGCCAATTGAATCAGAGGCTAAGAATACTGTGGCGAGTAACTCACCTCCTGACCCCCCCCAAAGCCTGTCCACCATCTACAAGGCACAAGCCCAGGAGTGTGATGGAATACTCCCCACTTGCCTGGATGGGTGAAGCCCCAACAACACTCAGGAAGCTCGACACTGTCCAGGGCAAAGCAGCCGCTTGATTGGCACCACATCCACAAACATCCCACTCCCTCCACCACCAAAGCTCAGTCGCAGCAGTGTGTACTATCTACAAGATGCACTGCAGAAACTCACCAAAGATCCTCAGGCAGCACCTTCCAAACAAATGCCTTCTTGACCACCTTATCCACTTGTGATGCTGCTATCAGGGAACTACGCTCCCTGATTATTGCTTCTGAATCTTCACGCAGCATCATGTTAATCTGATTCCTTCTCCTAACACTCCTTCATGTGACAATTACTCATCTCTAGCCCTTTGGCAGCTTCCCCATGCCTAGGGATGTTTGAAGATTGTGGTGAATGCTCAGGTCCTACAGGAACCCGGTATTCTCTCCCAACCAATAGCGCGGGCCTTCCCTCATGCCTACCCCTCCCATAGCATCATCCTCGTTAACTGAGTAAATCAGGAGGCCGTGTTTCCAGGGGCAGGAGTTCTGTGAGCAGAGGGAGACAGATTAAGGGGAGTTGGGGAAAAATCCCAGAGCGGGAGAGGTGTGTTTTACCCAGTGAGCTGTTGGGACCTGAATGTGCTGCCTGAAAGTGGGGGGTGGGGGTGGGGGGCTGGGGAGCAGATTCAATCACAGCTTTCAAAAGGGAATCAAGAAAATACTGGGAAAGGGAAATACAAGTTCAACAGGGATGGAGTGGGAAGTGTGGCTCATTGAATAAATCCTTCATAGAGCCGGTACAGTATCAATGGGCTGAATGTCCTCTTCCTGTGCTGTATCATCTGGATCCAGCTGTCATTCTGTCTCTGGTGGGGGGAATATTGTTTGTGACCCTGAGGATCCGTGGGGGGAATATTGTTTGTAACTGTGAGGATCTGTTGGGGGGGAATGTTTGTAACTGTGAGGATCCGTGGGGGGAATATTGTTTGTAACCGTGAGGATCTGGTGGGGGGAATGGGAGGCCGGTTGTTCTCTGCTGTATTGTGATGGTGGGTCTGCCTAACAGTATCTACACTCTGATTGCAGGGTCCGAGAGGAATTCAAGGACCTATTGGTGCTCCTGGAAAGGCAGGCAAGAGGGTAAGTGTCAATCACAATGTCAGTGTCCTTCTCACTTGGTGTTTTTTAAACTTTTGTTTGGGAATCCTTGGGAAGCAGGGAAATGAGACAAGTCTCACACTGTAAACCCATATCAATTGTTGATCTGTTTGTTTGATTAGACCCAGAAGATGCTCCTTCTCCAGATATTATTCCATTTTCATAATTCCATTTTCCAACCTTTGATTCTATTACCAATTCCTCTAATTTATAAATCTCTTCTCCATTCACCAAACCTTATTCTCTGATCTCCAGCTCCTAATTCTGGATCAGATTTGTCCTCGGCTGCTTTGGGAAGCGAGAAATGCAATTGCTTCGCCACTTGCGAAGATCTTTGCATCCTCGCTCTCCACTGGAGTCGTACCTGAGGACTGGAGAGAGGCAAATGTAATTCCTCTCTTCAAGTAAGGAAATAGGGAAATCCCCGGCAATTATAGACCGGTAAGTCTCACGTCAGTCGTCTGCAAGGTGTTAGAAAGGATTCTGAGGGATAAGATTTATGACCATCTGGAAGAGCATGGCTTGATCAAATACAGTCAACACGGCTTTGTGAGGGGTAGGTCATGCCTTACAAACCTTATCGAGTTTTTTGAGGATGTGACTAGAAAGGTTGATGAGGGTCGAGCTGTGGATGTGGTGTATATGGACTTCAGTAAGGCATTTGACAAGGTTCCCCATGGTAGGCTCATTCAGAAGGTCAGGAGGAATGGGATACAGGGGAACTTAGCTGCTTGGATACAGAATTGGCTGGCCAACAGAAGACAGCGAGTGGTAGTAGAAGGAAAATATTCTGCCTGGAAGTCAGTGGTGAGTGGAGTTCCACAGGGCTCTGT